>NC_069501.1:688962068-689057068 GCF_027579735.1 Bombina bombina | reverse complement strand
TTTCTGCCATTTAAGTAAAAAGTCCAATACAAATCCACTAATTACTGAATCTGGCTTTGCAAATGAAATGCAACACATATACAAAACAGCAATTGTATCCTTTCTTATTTCTAATACAAAATGAGTTTCTGAACATATTATTAATACAGATATTGTATCTCTAGTATGTTTCTTTTGATACTCTCTTCTTTGTGATTTTGTTTTCTATAGAAAAACAGGAAGAAACTCCAGTGCTTTGATGAGGTTTCACTTGTATTATTTACTGGACATTACTAGTTTCTAATACTGCATGCCTAATGCAGAGGTGGGTTGCTTGTGAGAACAATTTAGTTTATTCTAAATTTTATACATACTCACAAACACACACGTTTTAAATTATCAATAATATTTTGTATGTGTTTTAAAGGTAACAAAGCATGATAGTTGTGTATTATATACAGCAAAAACATTCTCATCAAAGTTTGAAGGAGAGTGCTGAGTTGTGATTTTATTTTTTATTTTTTGCTATATTACAATTAACAAATTTACTCATGACCCCCAGATGATATAGCAGGCTGGAGTGTGCAACCCCAGATGATATAGCAAATTGGATTGTTGGAGTGCACCCCAACGTTTGGTTGTATTTTTGTATATATATATATATATATATAGACAGAGAGAGGGAGAGAGAGAGAGAGAGAGAGAGAGAGAGAGAGTTTCAAATAATAAAGCACTCGCTGGACTGTAGACATCAGTGTTAAATCCAAACTTTATTGTAACGTTTCGGGACCAACAGCGTCCCTTCCTCAGAGGAAGGGACGCTGTTGGATTTAACACTGATGTCTACAGTCCAGCGAGTGCTTTATTATTTGAAACTCTACATTCCTTGTTACAGCACCCTAGCACGTTGGAGTTTGTTGGTGGGAGTGCATATACTATACACCCTGGTTCTATATATATATATATTACAGTGCACTCATATACTATAGCATGACAGTGGTGATACTGACAGATGTTTGCTTGCATTCAATATGTAAAGGTTGTATGTAAATAATTGTGTTTCTTATTAAATACAAACAATGGTATATTAATGATTCATGCTGTCCAATGCACATATACATTTTTGTGCCCCCCACTTTTGAAAAAAATAATAATTAACATCCGTTATATGCCTTGACACTTTCACAAGATGTATAATGTTTTTTGATTGCTTTTATATTTATTACTGGATTTTCTAAAATATCAAGGAAACTAATATTCCCTACACTTGAAATGCATCCCCCAGCTGTATTTTCAAATAAATAAAGTTTGTCATAAACATACAAGAAGTCACACCCTGACAAGCAAGTGCTTTGAGTCACTGACACACATGCACTTGCACATACAGATACAAACACACACACATTTTCACATGTTCATTTGCATTAATATATTTACATTTACTCTCATTAAAGGGACATGAAACACACATTTTCTTATTCATGATTCAGATAGAGCATACAGTTTTTAACAATTTTTCACTTTACTTCTGTTATGAAATTCACTTAATTCTCATTATGTTGGTGTTTTTTTGTTTTTGTTTTTTGAAGGAGCTGCAATGCACTACTGGGAGCTAGTTAAACATAATAGGTGAGCCAATGACAAGAGGCTTGTGTGTAGCCCCCAATCAGTAGCTAGCTCCCATGCTGCTCCTGAGCCATGATACCATGTAAATGAAGCAAATTAGATAGTAAAAGTAAATTGGAGAGTTGCTTAAAGGGACATGAAACACAAAGTTTTTCTTTCATGATTCACATAGAACATACCATTTTAAACAATGTTTCAATTTACTTCTATTATTACATTTACTTCATTCTCTTGGTATCCTTTGTTGAAGGATCATCAATGCACTACTTAGAGCTAGCTGAAGACATCAGATAAGCCAATAACAAGAGGCATAAATGTGCAGCCACCAATAGGCAGCTTGCTCCAAGTAGTGCATGGCTGCTACTGAACTTACCTAGGTATAGTTTTCAACAAAGGATACCAAAGGAATTAAGCAAATTTAACAAAAGTAGTAAAATATTGAATTACAAAAGAAAAAAGATGTGTTTTTTTGGGGTGTGTTTCATATCCCTTTTCACTCCTGAATCATGACAGTTTAATGCATACATGTTTTACACAAACAGTGCAGATATCACTGAGGAACACGTCCTCTGTCACTTCACTGTTGTTAGTAGTATGACACATTTTGCTATCTTATGTAGGGGCCAGTCACAATACTTTAGTTATTATTATATTATTGTTCTACATAACTTTTGTAGATAAATAATTGGATCAGCTTTGCATAATGTTTTCATTTGTTTTGTTATCTTTTTTTTATTTTTTATAATATTATTCCTTCTGAGAAAGGAGCGCTTCACAATCTCACAGTTACTCGCACAAATAAACTTACTTGAATTGTCATTACAGTCAATATTTTTATTTATTCATATTGAAGAGCACCATTTAAATATATAAATAGTTTTTGCATTAAATAAGGCTCAAGTACAGCTGTTTAAATTAATATTGGAAACAGAGGAAAATATTAATACTGTTAAAATAAATAATCAAGAAACAGAAGGCTACTGGAAAACTTCCTCAGCTCTAAGGATGGGCAGGGACAGGTAAAACAAAAAAATATTTTGTAACACCAGATTAAAAATAATAATAATTTGAAATAATTTCAAGGGCCAACAATGACTTTAATGTTTTTTTTTAATATATCATTTCCTTTCATGCAGACCTGTGTTAGCATTCTGAGATCCAGATTGCTGATGTGGTTGGGAATAAGCATCACTGATAGGTTCTGGGGGGCAGGGCAGAGATGCTGCTTGCCAGTGTGGTTTGGTTTGCTGGTGTGGGTCTGAAGAAGCACACAAACAACCCTGCTTCACTTTCATCTTGAAGGTTAAGCAAAACACATAAAGTGCCTCTGCTTCACTCTGTTCTTGTGTGAGTCCTGCTCAGTGCATGTACAGCTACACTGCTTCTAACTGAAGGCTCCAGGCAGCTATGGAAGACACAGCTTCCTCCTAGTGGACCAATTAATTTGGTCTTTGCAAGAAATATAAATGCAGAAAATTCAACAGCATGCTGGTATTTGGCTGCATCCTGCTAGTACTCCATAAGCAAATACAATCATTAATGTGATATATTGTCAGAACCAGTCCAAAACAGAAACTTTAAAGGGAAAGAAGCATCTAAATTAAAGGGACAGTATACTGTAAACTCTGTTTTCCCCTGTGTGTTTCCAATTACTTTTTATACAAGATGCAGAGTATAATATATATAGGGAATTGCTCCTTTAGATTATTTTTGTATCAGGCATCTGTATTCTAACTGTTTCTCTATACACACATGCTCATTATCTCATATTGCTGTTTTTTATGCAAAGGCTGATACTTAGGGCCTGAAGATTAAAACGTCACCTGCATGGAGAGAAAGCATGCAATATCTTTGTGAGCTTTCTTTAAAGTACCACTCAATGCAGTAGAATTGCATACTTAGCAAGTGCATAATAAAAAGACAATGATTTAACACCATTTAAATAAGCACTCAATGCAGTAGAATTGCATAATTAGCAAGTGCATAATAAAAAGACAATGATTTAACACCTTTCAAATAAGCAGTGATTTTTTTTCTGACAAATATATTTTTTAGCCTATTTTCCAGCCCCCCCATCATGTGACAGACATCAGCTAATCACAGACTAGTATACGTATACCCTGTGAGCTTCTGCACAGTAGGATCTTGTTCCCCAAAAAGTGTGCATATAAAAAGACTGTGCAAATTTGATAATGAAAGTAAATTGAAGTGTCTTAAAACTGCATGCTCTTTCTGAAAAATAAATGTTATTTTGTCTTGAGTGTCCCTTTAATGGATTATACTACAACTAGTCCTAAAGCCCATTCACATGGGCCACTTTTTGCAGTACAGCGGTCCCACCCCTTGATCTCTTTCTCTCCCCCTCTCTTTTGCGCTCTCTCTCACCCCCTCTCTTTTGCGCTCTCTCTCGCTCCACCTCTCTTTTGCTCTCTCTCTCCCCTCCCTCTCTTTTGCTCTCTCTCTCCCCATCTCTTTAGCTCTCTCTCTCTCCCCCTCTCTTTTGCTCTCTCTCCCCCTCTCTTTTGCACTCTCTGTCGCTCCACCTCTCTTTTGCTCTCTCTCTCGCCACTTTCTTTTGCTCTTACTCTCTTCCCCTCTCTTTTGTGCTCTCTCCCCCTCTCTTTTGCGCTCTCTCTCGGTCCACCTCTATTTTGCTCTCTTTCTCCCCCCTCTCTTTTGCTCTCTCTCTCTCCCCCCTCTCTTTTGCTCTCTCTCCCCTCTCTGTTGCGCTCTCCCTCCCCCCTCTCTTTTATGCTGTCTCTCTCCCCCCTCTCTTTTGCGTTCTCTCTCTCTTTTGCGCGCTCTCTCTCCCCCCTCTTTTGAGTGCTCTCTCTCTCCCCCCTCTTTTGCACGCTCTCTCTTCCCCTCTTTTTTGCACTCTCTCTCCCTCTCTTTTGCGCTCTCTCTCTCCCCCTCTCTTTTGTGCTCTCTCTCTTCCCCCCTCTCTTTTGCTCTCTCTCCCCCTCTCTATTGCGCTCTCACTCCCCCTCTCTTTTATGCTCTCTCTCTCCCCCCTCTCTTTTGTGTTCTCTCTCTCTTTTGCGCTCTCTCTCTTCCCCCTCTTTTGCGCGCGCTCTCTCTCCCCCCTCTTTTGTGCGCTCTCTCTCCCTCTCTCTTTTGCTCTCTCTCTCCCCCTCTCTTTTGCGCTCTCTCTCTCTCCCTCTCTTTTGTGCTCTCTCTCTCCCCCTCTCTTTTGCGCTCTCTCTCTCCCCCCTCTCTTTTGCGCTCTCTCTCCCTCCTCTCTTTTGCGCTCTCTGTCTCCCTGCTCTCTTTTGCTCTGTCTCTCTCTCCTTTCCCCTCTCTCTTTTGGTCTCTCTCTCCCGCCTCTCTTTTGCGCTCTCTCTCCCTCCTCTCTTTTGCGCTCTCTGTCTCCCTGCTCTCTTTTGCTCTGTCTCTCTCTCCTTTCCCCTCTCTCTTTTGGTCTCTCTCTCCCCCCTCTCTTTAGCTCTGTCTCTCTCCCCTCTCTTTTGCTCTCTCTCCATCCATCTCTTTTGCTCTCTCTCTCTCCTCTCTATTGCTCTCTCTCCCCCCTCTCTTTTGCTCTCTCTCCCTCCTCTCTTTTGCGCTCTCTGTCTCCCTGCTCTCTTTTGCTCTGTCTCTCTCTCCTTTCCCCTCTCTCTTTTGGTCTCTCTCTCCCCCCTCTCTTTTGCGCTCTCTCTCCCTCCTCTCTTTTGCGCTCTCTGTCTCCCTGCTCTCTTTTGCTCTGTCTCTCTCTCCTTTCCCCTCTCTCTTTTGGTCTCTCTCTCCCCCCTCTCTTTAGCTCTGTCTCTCTCCCCTCTCTTTTGCTCTCTCTCCATCCATCTCTTTTGCTCTCTCTCTCTCCTCTCTATTGCTCTCTCTCCCCCCTCTCTTTTGCTCTCTCTCCCCCCTCTCTTTTTCGCTCTCTCCCCTCTCTATTGCTCTCTCTCCCCCTTCTCTTTTGCTCTCTCTCCCCCTCTCTTTTTCTCTCTCTTCCTTCTATTTTGCTCTTTCCCCTCTATTTTGCTCTCTCTCCCCCCTCTTTTCTGCACTTTCCCCTCTCTTCTGCTCTTCCCCCTCTCTTTAGCTCTTTCCTATCTCTTTTTGTCTCTCCCCCTCTATTTCTATTTCTCTCTCCTCTCTCTTGCACCGACCACGCTCGACCACACCCCTGCCACGCCCCTCTCATGCCCGGCCACACCTCCTGACCATGCCTGGTCACATCCGGCCACGCCCACGCTCCAGCCCGCAAACAGCATGTCATGTAAGGCCAGGTGTGTTTGTCTTCGTGCTGTCTCTACTGCGCATGACAGCTTTGGACAAACACACTTGGCCTTTTATATTATAGGATATATTTGTCACTTCTTCACATCCAGAATCCTGTACAGCTCTCAAAGTTGCCTTTTTTTTTAATTTATTTTTTCAATATAATATAGCATATGTGTAAAACCTAATACATTTTACCTTTTGTAGCATATTTCATTCACAAAAGAATATTCAATATACAAAAATCACTATTCCTAAACAACAATAATTTCTAGATAACAATGATACATATTTCTATAAAATATCATTATCATTAATAATCTTGCCGTAATTATCTATCAATAAATTCAGCAAAACAATAAATCACATTTTAAACAAATAGTCTAGTTGTTCTCACCAAATTCTATGCAAATTTTAACACGCCATACTATATAAAAAAAACAGACTGCCCAGTCTGACAGAATATGTGTGCAAGAGAACAAGTAATGTATTTGCTATTTTTTATACATTCTTTTTCTTTTTATATTTAATTTAACATATTTGTTTTTACCAAAGGAGCGACTGTTTAATATTCCTTAGGGTAATTGTCAAAAGGACATTTTTGAATCACAAACTGACAAATTTCAAAGACAATTGTAAAGGTAATCCAGTTATAAGCATAGTACAGTTACAAGCAGGGTTAAACATTGAATATTCCAGCAAATAAATACATACATGTAGAAATATAGGGCAGGAAATTTCCACTTCTCCAGTTGGACTAAAATAGTAAGAGGATGCTGTGTATGAGGAAAACAATGTTTATGATGTAAAAACGCCAGGGAATTGTACTGCCCCTAGGATATTTTTTTATGACATGCCTGATGACATCATACACTACATCATTAATTACATCATAAGAGTCCTCAGATCTTACTTAGTTCCATCATAGATATAGAAATTGTCTACAAAAGTTATTCGTTATTTTATTTCAACAGTAAGTAAAGAGTAAATGAATACATTTTGTATTAATAACCAATAAATTACAATAAATAAAATATTTTATTTTATATGATTTTAAGGGGAAATATCACCCATCTAGATTATGAGTTTTGAGCGCTATAGAGAAATTAACGAACGCAACAAAAGTTACGTTATTTCATTTTCTATAGCGCTGCTATTACAAGTTCTCAAACATACGCCTTTTGCGTGCAATATGGTTGCATTGAGCTCCATACCGCACACAATCAGAACGCTGCTCGTGCACGATTTCCCCATAGACATCAATGGGGAGAGCCGGTGAACTAACACCTGAGATCGCGGAAACAAAAGTATCGTAATGCAGCCCCATTGATGTCTATGGGGAAATTAAAATACTGTTTAAACCTAACACCCTAACATAAACCCTACATCTAAACACCCATAATCTGCTGCCCCTGACATCACTGACACCTGCCTACAGTTATTAACCCCTAATCTGCCGCTCCCAATATCGCCGCTACATAAATAAAATTATTAACCCCTAATCTGCTGCTCCCGATATCTCTGCCACTATACTACATTTATTAAACCCCTAAACCACCACCCCCCACATCGCAACAAGCTAAATTAAACTATATTAACCCCTAAACCTAACCCTAACGTAACCCTAACCCTAATGTAACCCTAACACTAACACCCCCTAAATTTAACATAATACAAATATAGCTAAATTAAATTTACACTTATTAACTAAATAAACCTATTAACCCCTAAACCGCCAGCCCCCCCCCACATCACAACAAGCTAAATTAAACTATATTAACCCCTAAACCTAAACCTAACCATAACGTAACCCTAACAATAACGTAACCCTAACACCCCCTAACTTTATTATAATTAAATTAGATCTAAATTAAATTTACAATTATTAACTAAATAATTCCTGTTTAAAACTAAATACATACCTGTGAAAAAAAAACCTAAGATAGCTACATTATAACTAATAGTTACATTGTAGCTATCTTAGGTTTTATTTTTATTTCACAGGTAAGTTTGTATTTATTTTAACTGGGTAGACTAGTAAGTAAATAGTTATTAACTATTTACTAACTACCTAGTTAAAAAAAATACAAACTTACCTGTAAAATAAAACCTAACGTGCCTTACACTAAAACCAACATTACTAAAGATAAACAATAGTTTATTGTAGGCTAGGGTTTTTTTTTATTTTGGGTGGGCTTTTTTATTTTGATAGGGCTATTAGATTAGGTGTATTTTTTATTTTTTTTTGATAATTTGTTTATTTTGTGTAATGTATATTATTAGGGGGTGTTTTTTTTAAAGTAAAAAAGCTGTTTATCTCAGGGCAATACCGTACAAAAGGCTCTTTTAAGGGCCCCCAAAAGGCCCTTTTAAGGGCACTTGGTAGTTTGGGGGGTGGGGGTTTGTATAGTGTTAGGGGGTGTTTGTATTCTTTTTAAAGTAAAAGAGCTGGTTATCTCAGGACAATGCCCTAAAAATGCCCTTTTAAGGGCCCCCCAAAAGGCCCTTTTAAGGGCCCTTGGTAGTTTGAGGTGTTGGGGGTTGTATAGTGCTAGGGGGGGGTTGTATTCTTTTTTAAGTATGGAAGATAAACAGGGGGCGCCAACATAGTGTGAATCGTTAAAACAATAAATATAAAAGTGATGTGCAAAAAACTACTCACAAGGAAAGTGGCACCTTAAATGAATAAGGTGCGATAAAGCAGGCTGACATTCAAATTCCAGCAGTCAGTACGCTGGAGGTCTCACCCAGAGGACCTGTGGAATCCAGATAGGCGTCTAGAAAGTAGTACCCACGTTTTTTAGGGCCAATGGCCGGACCAGGTGAGCTGCAAGCTTATAGGTGTTCTCTTGCTGCACTCAAGTCACTGAGACTTTTCTCCAAAACTGACAGTGTCAGTGTATGAAAGGTTCCGTGGTAAAAGTCCTGTTTCAAAAACAAGTGGATCGTGGAAAGAAGCAAAAATACCGGGTCGTGGTATAAAACAAACAGTATTTATTTTGCAACGCGTTTCTCAGTCTATTCCAGACCGTTTCATCAGGCATAATCATAGTTAACAATAGAGATCTATTTAAACCCACAGTGACCCGGAATTGAAACAAAAGGTCAACTCTATTAACAATGTTGCAATTGCAAAAACATTTAACTTTTGATACATTGTATAAATTGGTTTAAACAATTGTGACCGCACAGATAACACTTAAATAAAAAGTATATAAAAAAATCCTATTCGCAATTACCAAATATATCTGGAAAAAAATATATCATAGTAAACTGGACATATATTAACATGTGTGTATATGTATATCTCATCTCCTGGTTGGATTCGAACCCAGGACCTAATGTGTGCTAGGCAATGGATAAATCAAAAGGCTACCTTTATGTCTTGTTTAAAATTACTCACAATTTATTTTCGTTATTATTATTAATTTTTCACACATACCAAACACTGTGCTGCTTATATTTATTTATGCATACGGGTACAAACCCAATCATAAAGTGTTAGGTCCTACTTTGATAACCTGTGTTCCAAGCGCATCCTCTTAGGTTTTTCCTCCTCAGGAATTTCTTTTTATATTATTTAGATTTTGGTGATATCAGAAGATTGCTTGCTTATTTTAATATTTTAATAACATTTTATACTAGGTGCATATATTTTATTGATACCCATTTCAGTTTCTATATATTGTGATTACCTATATAGCATCTATTTTTAGGATTTAGCAATTTAGTTTTTTTCATCAACTCATAGTTTTTTATTAACCCATTGATTTAACACACCTAGCAATTACCTTTCAATCCCAATATGCAATCTAGGGATGACAGAAACAAAAAGCGGTCTAATTATATTTTGCAAGGTAACACTGTCACTCTAGAAACTTACTCTGACCCCAGTATTTTGAAATCTATGAAAGATTTGTTCCATCTGTTAGAAGAGGAACTTATGAAAGAACACCGCCATTGGTGGGATTTAAAAACTCTAGAAAAATATATAGAAATCAAACAAATCCCTAGGGGTTTACGAATTTTGAAACATTGTTCTTTTAAGGAAGACAAAGATTTATTAGACAGTTGGTATAAAGCCTTGGATGATTGTTCTTTTAGTTTAATCAAAATTTTGATCGAACATAGACAAAAATTAACTGATGAATGCAGTCAGAATATTGAAAAGATACAAAAAGATCTATTATCACATGTTAATAACCCTGAATATCAAAAAATTCTTAAAGAAATTACTGACCGCACTGATAAATATCAAGATGACATCGTCCAGAGTAAAAGCAAAAAAATACAGAGGGACCAAATAGATTATAATAATAACCAAGTTTACACTTTCAATAGAGTTGAAAAAGAAAAACTCACACTTTCTAATAATCCAAATGAAGAAAACAAGGGACAAAAAAACTCCTATACATCACACAAAACAGAGGGTGAAAATTGGACGACTGTTCAGAATAGAAACTATAGAAGAGAACAAAACAGAACCTACAGTAATACACATAACAATTGCAATGCTAATTATAGACCGCACTACAATGAGAATTACAGATTCAATTCCCCAAACCCCCGTAATAACTATGGACCTAGAACTCATTACTCCAACACAAATAGACATTCCCAACAATATCCACAAGGGACATATCAGAGTCAATTTCGTGATAACCATTCTAACACATATCAACAACATTTTTCACCCCAGCATGGCTTCAGGCCTCATTCCAATCATCCTACTTCTCACAATCAGGTTAAAACAAATCATACACAACAACCTAATAGAACACTTCTGGAGAGACCCCATGGGCATATACCCATACCAAACAGTCCATTAGAACACACAAATAGATTCAATATTTTAGCATCTTTGCCAGATGAAGAAAACACACCAGGCACCTCATATGAACATTCCTCTTCTTTTTTAGAGAATGGCCAAAATCACAACAGACATCCTTTTCCAAACAGCAACCTAAGTGTAGAAAAACAATGGAAAAGACCGTACACTTCAGACCAAGAGGGTCTAGAGGAAGGGGTTTATAAGCCAAAAAAGAAAAATTATCCAAATTAGAACAAGGTATATTCAATTTATCATCGCACATTCTAACCACCAATGAGAAAAGAGTACTCCACAAAGGCCTTTCATACTGACCACCCAATCCTCACAATTTATATAATCTATTTGTGGATGTTAATAAATTTACAAGGAAACTATCCTTGCAGAAATTCTTTGCACAAAAGAAACTAAAACAACAAAAATATAAACAACCTGAAAATACACAGACTATACTAGTCAATAATATGACCCTTAATAAGAATATGAAGGTCATATTTGCAGAAACAGAAAGCTTAACTACCCATTTATTTGATGATTATATTCATACAGATATTAAGGTAAAATCCCAATTTACACCATCTTTTTCAACAAACCACTATATAGAATTATATCAAAGATCAGTCATTGAGGATATTGAAAAACTTTCAAAAGATCACAAAAAACAGTACCATTTACACAAAAGCAAACAAACAGCTTTACGTATGCTAGCCAACAATAAAAATCTGATAATCCAGGTTGCAGATAAGGGCGGTGGTATTGTCCTACAAGATCTAGGAGATTATCTCAAAGAGGCCAATAGAATTTTAACAGACACTGAATACTATAGGAAAATCTCTTTCAATCCAACAAGTATTTTCCTAAAAGGGTACAGTACACTAATACAAAAGGGCATATCCACAGGTATTCTAAATAAAGAAGAGAAAGAATTTCTCAAAGTCACAAATCCTAGTGTGGCACACTATTACCACCTGCCCAAAATCCACAAAGATCAAGTTAATCCACCTGGACGCCCCATTATAGCAGGCATTGGTAACCTCACATACAATTTATCTTTTTATTTAGATCAATTTTTACAAAAATATGTTGTTACTTTACCCTCCTATATCAGAGATAGCACACATTTACTATATCAACTTAAAAACATTTCTACTAACGATGATCTAATTTGGATCACTTGTGATGTTGGCTCCCTTTATTCTAACATTTTCCATAACATGGGTATTAATGCAGTTTCCATCTTTTTGGAAAAGGACCTATATATGCCAGACATCCAAAAAGAATTTATATTGGAAGGAATAGAATACATCCTCAAGCACAATTATTTTATTTTTCAAGATAGATTTTTTCTACAGGTCAAGGGGACGGCCATGGGTACCAGGTTCGCCCCGAGCTTTGCAAATTTGTTTATGGGAATCTTTGAAGACCGATATATTTATTCCTCAAGCTTTTGGGCGAACCTGGTATACTATGGCCGCTATATAGATGACCTGATTTTTATTTTAAGAGGGAACCACGAGCTAGCTAACACACTAATAGAACACTTAAATCAGAATCAAATGGGTTTAACCTTCACAGCTAATATACAAAAATCTTCAATAGAATTCTTGGATCTATTACTAAGTTGGGATAATCAAGGTAACATCATTTCTCAAACCTTTTTTCAAAAAAGTCTATAGCAACAGCTATCTAGACTTCTCTAGTAACCACCATATAGGGTGGAAAAGAAACATCCCATACAGCCAATTTAAGAGAATACGCAGGAATTGCTCCAATTTAGAATCTTTTGACATTCAAAGCAAGGTTCTTTACCAACGCTTTGTAGACAAAGGTTATCCTATAGATCTACTAAATCAATGTCTTAAAAAAGCACGCAATCTAGATAGAGAATTAATCTGAAAATTTTTGTAATTTTTAGAGTAGTGTTAGGATTTTTATTGGTAGTTTAGTTTTATTTAATTGGTAGTTAGTTTAATTTTAGTTTAATAATTATAATAGTTTGTTAGTTTAAAATTATTTTTTTTAATTTGACAGGTAAGTTTTCATTTAATTTAAGCTAGGAAAATTGTAATTTTAATATTAAGTTAGGTGATCGTTAGGTTTAGGGGTTACTAGTTTAAATTAGTTTATTTCGTTGTGGGGAGCTTTTGGTTTAGGGGTTAATAGTTTAGTATATTTTGTTGTTGGGGCCTTAAGGTTTAGGGGTTAATCGGTTTATTATAGCGGCAGTGTGGGCGGACGGCAGATTAGGGGTTAATAATATTTAAATAGTGTTTTTGATGCGGGAGGGCGGCGGTTTAGAGGTTAATAACTTTAGTATAGTGGTGACGATGTTGGGGAGCGGCGGAATAGGGGTTAATAAAAAATTTAGTGCCGGCGATATAGGTAGCGGCAGATTAGGGGTTAATAAATTTGGTTTTGGGGTTAATAGGTAGTTTATGGGCGTTAGTGTACTTTGTAGCAGTTTAGTTATGAGTTTTATGTTACAGATTTGTAGTGTACAACTCATAACTACTGACTTTAGATGGCGTTACAGAACTTGTGGTTTTAGGCTGTAAGGCTCACTTTTTAGCCTCACCGCAAAACTCATAATACCAGCACTATGGGAATCCCATGAAAATGTTGCGGTACTGGCTAAAAGGTGTGCGGTACACTTATACTGACAAGACTTTTAACGCTGAAAATACCATATTTTCAGCATTAGAAGCCGCAACGCAAAACTTGTAATCTAGCTGTCTGTAAATACAATGAAATCATTTATGAAACCTGTTTATGAAACAAATGTATACAGTCATAATGTCATAGAATCATTAAATACTGTACTTTTCCATAATTACAAATAATTAAAGGGACAGAAAAGTCAAAATTAAACTTTCATGATTCAGATAGAGCATGCAATTTTAAACAAGCTTACTTCTTTTTAAAAATGTGCATTGTTCTCTTGGTATTCTTTGTTAAAGAGTTAATTGAAATCCGATTAAAGGAGCTCAGGCGTGTGCAAGTGTATTTAGAACTCTGTGGCAGCAGTGTTTTGCAATTTTTTTTCTAGCATTTTTGCTAACTCTGTTGCCATAGAATTCTAAAGACACATGCACAGTGCTGAGCTCCTATGGGCCTATCTAGCTTTACTCTTCTACCAAGAGAACAAAGCAAATTTAATAACAGAAGTAAATTGGAACATCCTTTAAAATTGAATCTTCTATTTGAAACACAAAAGTTTAACTTTGACTTTACTGTCCCTTTAACACTATCATAGGTACATTAACTATATTTTAATTAAACATATTATATATAGAGAGAGAAAGAGAAGCTATATTGTCATTTGGCTGAAATGAAAAAACAATAGTAATCATATATGTTCCTCAGAATATTATATTTTTTTAACAGCATAAATACGATTTGTATCCAAATGTATAAAACAGCTTGAATTCAACCTCTTCTAAGCTAACGTTCTTTGAGCTTTGGTATAACTTGCAGTGTTTGAGCTAAACGTTTATTTTTAAAAACAGTTTATTAAATGAATACATTTATTTTACTAGTCAAGTCTAAGAGCTGTCTTCTGACATCACTATTTAATTTCAATAGTTTTTTATTGAGCACAAATCAAAATGTACAGGATACAAAATACAGTCATAATCATCAGTGTGTTACACAGGAAAGTGATGTACACATTTCTCTAGATATCGTTTATAGTCCTGTGTCAACCTCAGATATAGAATATTACTTCATTTTGTAACTCATATTTTGTGAATTTCAATGATTTAACCAAGATAATATAAACAAAATACAAACATAATTGGTCACTATACATAAGATTTTGTTGAACCTAGTTAGATCCTTACATCGATGAAACTCTTTCCTTCTAGTATATCTCTATATATCTACATCAATACCTTTCCTTTACCTAGACTTCCTTACATTTCACACTTTATGGTTAGTAACCAGTAGTACCAAACTTTGTTTAGGGAATCAACAGAGTTCTATAAGTGGGCCGCTGATTCATACATTACATAGGTACTTTTAATTTTAGACCGAATCTCAGTCCATTCCGGTACCCCTATCTTACAGTATTTAGCTATACTCGTTCTGACAATAGTGTATATAATTCTAAAGAAAGTATTAATATTTGAGTTGTAATTCCTATATTTTAAGTTTAGTAGGGCTTGTAGGGCTGAAACTAAGATTTGTTCCCCTAGTAAAGTACTCAGAAAATCGAAAGTTTTTAACCAAATTTCCTGAACTTTGGGGCATTCCCACCACATGTGAATATATTTTCCTTTAGTCTGGGAACCTCTGTAACAATTTTGGGAACTTCCTTTATTTAAGTGTGCTGTCCTTGTTGGAGTAAGGTATCACCTGAAAATCGATTTGATAGCAGTTTCTCTAAGGTCCGCACTAAGAAGGCTTTTACCGGAATCACACGCTAGCTCATTCCACTCATCTGTAGTTATATCTTTTGCTAAATCTGTCTCCCATCTAACCACAATGGTGAATTTACCGTTGGCTTTTGCCGATTGGATATCTAAATATATGTATGAAATGACATGCTTAGGTCTATTTGAAGTACTGCAATATCTTTCCTGAGCACTGTGGCACCCGCTACTAAAATGTATAACGTATTTGCTGACATCACTATTTAAAGGGACATGAAACCCAAAAATGTTCTTTTGTGATTCAGACAGAGCATACAATTTTTAAAAAAAAGTTTCCAGTTTACTTCTATTATCAAATTTGCTTTGCGCCCATGGAATACTTTTATCTAGAGATACCTAGGTAGGTGTCTGGAGCAGTGCATGGCAGGAAATAGTGCAGCCATCTAGTGTCACTGCAAATGGATAACATTCTTGTAGTTCTCTAGACACGTGAATGCTCCTGAGCGTATGTCCCTGCTTTCAATAAAAGATACCAAAAGAACAAGAAATTGGATAATAGAAGTAAATTATAACATTTTTTTAAAACTACATTCTGTATCTGAATCATGAAAGGAAAAATTTGGGTTTAATGTCCCTTTAAGCAGCTTAGATATTACTTCTACATTAATGAGGAAGGCGGAAACTGCAACTCATATGGTATAAATTTCTTAATGTATATATTGTTTTACTTTTTCCTGTATATCCCAGTGTTATGTTTTTGCAGTACAATAAAAGCTTCTTTTAAACTTTTTCTTGTCTGGCTTGAATTTGGATTATCTTTTGCCAAAAAATATTTGTCTTATTAAATTGTAGTAGCAGTAAGGTCATGCCAACAATTCAACTGTTTTACCATTACTGTCAAACACAACAAACAAAATAACAAAACAAAAAAAAAAAATAACAAAAGAAATGTTATATATTTATAGAGCTGAAGCAACAGTATCTAATGTAATGTGTGATGTCATTGATGATGTTGTAGGTGATGAAATGTGTTGTGTCATTTATATCATATGCAATCAATTATTGCTTAATGTTATTAGTGATGTAATTGATTGTTTGACATAGAACTTAACCCCTTAATGACCGAGGACGTGCAGGGTACGTCCTCAGAAAAAAGGCAGTTAATGCCTGAGAACGTACCCTGCACGTCCTCGGTGTGGAAAGCAGCTGGAAGCGATCCTGCTCGCTTCCAGCTGCTTTCCGGTTATTGCAGTGATGCCTCGATATGGAGGCATCCTGCAATAACCTTAGATGGCCATCCGATGCAGAGAGAGCCACTCTGTGGCCCTCTCTGCACCGGACATCGATGGCCGGTATCGTTGGTGGGTGGGAGCCGTTGTGGGAGGTGGGTGGCGGCCATCGATGGCCCTGGTCATGTGGAGGGGGGCGGGATCGTGGGCGTGCAAGTCCGGGCGCGCGCAGGGGTGCGCGCACGTGCACGAGGGGGCGCGCGCGCCGGGGCAGGGACCGGGTGGGGACCGCTGCACTACAGAAAAAAATGTGTCCCAAAATAAAAGTGGGACCAGTAATTTTTTAAAAAAAACCTTATTCGTTATTTAGGTGGTGGGGGTTGGTCCGTGGGGGGGGGAGGAAGCTACACTACAGAAAAAATAAAAAAAATAAAAAAGAAATAAACATTTGATTGTGCAAAATGGGTACATATGTAAATATGCTTTTTTTTTTTTTCTTTAAAAAAAAAAAAAAATCTTTTATTTTAGTACTGGCAGACTTTCTGCCAGTACTTAAGATGGCGGGGACAATAGTGGGGTGGGGGAGGGAAGGGAGCTGTTTGGGAGGGATCAGGGGGTGGGATGTGTCAGGTGGGAGGCTGAACTCTACACTAAAGCTAAAATTAACCCTGCAAGCTCCCTACACACTACCTAATTAACCCCTTCACTGCTAGCCATAATACACGTGTGATGCGCAGCAGCATTTAGCGACTTTCTAATTACCAAAAAGCAACGCCAAAGTCATATATGTCTGCTATTTCTGAACAAAGGGCATCCCAGAGAAGCATTTACAACCATTTGTGCCATAATTGCACAAGCTGTTTGTAAATAATTTCAGTGAGAAACCTAAAATTGTGAAAAAATTAACGTTTTTTTTAATTTGATCGCATTTGGCGGTGAAATGGTGGCATGAAATATACCAAAATGGGCCTATATCAATACTTGGGGTTGTCTACTACACTACACTAAAGCTAAAATTAACCCTAGAAGCTCCCTACATGCTCCCTAATTAACCCCTTCACTGCTGGGCATAATACGCGTATTTTGCGCAGGGGCATTTAGCAGCCTTCTAATTACCAAAAAGCAAAGCCAAAGCCATATATGTCTGCTATTTCTGAACAAAGGGGATCCCAGAGAAGCATTTACAACCATTTATGCTATAATTGCATTAGTTGTTTGTAAATAATTTCAGTGAGAAACCTAAAGTTTGTGAAAATATTTGTGAAAAAGTGAAAACATTTTTTTATTTGATCGCATTTGGCGGTGAAATGGTGGCATGAAATATACCAAAATGGGCCTAGATCAATACTTTGGGATGTCTTCTAAAAAAAAATATATACATGTCAATGGATATTCAGGGATTCCTGAAAGATATTAGTGTTCCAATGTAACTAGCGCTAATTTTGAAAAAAAGTGGTTTGGAAATAGCAAAGTGCTACTTGTATTTATGGCCCTATAACTTGCAAAAAAAGCAAAGAACATGTAAACATTGGGTATTTCTAAACTCAGGACAAAATTTAGAAACTATTTAGCATGGGTGTTTTTTGGTGGTTGTAGATGTGTAACAGATTTTGGGGGTCAAAGTTAGAAAAAATGTGTTTTTTTCCTTTTTTTCCTCATATTTTATAATGTTTTTTATAGTAAATTATAAGATATGATGAAAATTATGGTATCTTTTGAAAGTCAATCTAATGGCGAGAAAAACGGTATATAATATGTGTGGGTACAGTAAATGAGTAAGAGGAAAATTACAGCTAAACACAAACACCGCAAAAATGTAAAAATAGCCTTGGTCCCAAACGGACAGAAAATGGAAAAGTGCTGCGGTCATTAAGGGGTTAAACTCTGTCATTCACATTAGCTTTTTTACCCATTGGGGTTAATTTATTTTTATTTTTTTACCCATTGGGGGTGCATTTGCAATAAAAACTGGAGGTTATGTGATTGTCAATGCAATCACGTTTCCATCGTTGGGATCAGATCATGGGGGAGAGCCTATAATGCTAGGCACATCCCAGTCAGATTTTGTGCTTCATCAAACCAGGAGGGTGCACGACACAAAAAAAGTTAGGACGTTCCATTCCATCCTAGTGGTGCTAAAGCCCAGTGCTTTAGGATGACATGGAACGCCCTAACAGCGTCTAGTGGTTAATTTCATAAAAATGTGGTAAAATTTTTTTTCTCTTAAACAACATATTTCTTCCACTTCTTTTGCAAATCTACACTCTTTACTTATGTATGCCTATTTGTTTTTGGGTGACTGGATATAGTGTCCATATTACAATGTTCATCATTTTTGCACAGTCCTCTCTTGCCAGTGTTCATATGTTGTCATGGTTACAGAGTTAGCACATGGTGCTAATCACATGATGTCATCCTGAAGCCCTAGTGGCAAACTACAGAGATTAAATTTTAGTGCATTAATTAAAAAAGTTATAGCTGTTGGGAGCAACTTTTGTATGCACATTTTGTATGCAATTGTGGGAGGATGAATACCCTTAAATCAGTTGTGGTTGTGTAGCTGGGCCTTCAATAAACATGGAGTGCAAAATAGAAGGTAGACTTTCATAAGTAATGCATTATATATGTTATTCGAATGTGTTTTAGTTTGAAGTGCAATGTATATTGTGTGCTTACTCAACACAGTCCAAATTTATGTGGAACAGGTCATAGTTTCAGTTTGCCCCAAAATAAACAAAGGTTAAACAGGTTAAAGGTATAAGCTTGCTCTATGTTTTTATTTTTGTTTGTTTTTACACAAGGGATCCTAATAATTAAACCAGGACATTTAATTGCTTGTTTCACGGATAAAATAAGTTACATTTTACAGTATCTATGAAATAGGTTGAATAGTTGATAGACAGAAAGATTTGAACAGTAAATTGATTGTGACATTATAATTGTACTCATTTTTCTCAGTTAAAATTAAATGATAAAAATGTATAATCTAGTTAAAAGGCTCTATTAAATTGTCTGTTTAAAAAAAAAAAATAGATGTCCAATATATTCTAAATTTCTCTACTTGCAGATTTCCACCTTAAAGAACAGATTACTTTTGTTAGTAATAACTAGGGGCTAGATTACAAGTGGAGTGCTAAATTATCGTGCACAGCCATTACACAGCCATTACAAGTGCTCTGAAAATTAACCAGATATTAGATCTCGAGTTAATTCTCTAAATATGCCCCAAATGCCCTCAAAATAGAGGGCATTATAGTTTTTATTGAAAAGTGTTTAATACAATTTAATAAAACATTTCTGTCCTATGCAGTTTTAGGGCTTAAAAGTTTGTGGGAGTTGGGTGTAAGAAAAAAAACGTCACTGATAGGTGCTTTAACATTGCGGTCTATGGGAACTGTGTGTGTTCCCATAGACCGCAATGTAAATATATATGTCATAGTTGCCAACAGTCCCTGATTTCCAGGGACAGTCCCTGGATTTTGTTGTATGTCCCTGGATTTTGTTGTATGTCCCTGGATTTTTTTTGTCCCTGGAAATGTCCCTGAAAATCTCTTTTGCACAACATTTGTTGTTTGCATATATATATATACACACACATACACATATACAGATAGATAGATGATAAATAGATATAGTGTATTATTTAAATATAATTCATTCCTAATGGAATATTGTTATTATCATTGAATGGGTTCACATATTATTTGTCTTTCTAATTTTGATGCTGTGTTGTAAAAATAACCATATGCCCAGAATGTGTTCCAGAGACTGGGTAGGTGTAAGAGCTTGGTGCTATAATCTGTATAATAAACTATGGATAAGTCTAAATTATACTATTACTTTCAAATGGGTGTGTTTTGATTGCAGAACTGAGTGGGCGGAGCAGTTGAACAGTAGGCCGTCAATACTCCAGTAACCCGCTTGCTTGCTCTGCTGCAAAGTGTCCCTGGAATTTTTTTTGAAATGTTGGCAACTATGATATGTATATGCTTATATACATATATAATTATGTGTTAACATGTGTATATTTTATTTTATGTAATTGGGATTAATTTAGGGGGTGTTAGGTTAGGCGGCTTAGTGATTAAATTATTTATTTGTGTTGTGGGGGTGTCGGTTTAGGGGTTTATAGTGTAATTAGGTTTATTGGGTTGTGGGGAATGGCAGTTTAGGGGTTAATAGTGTCATTAGGTTTATTGGGTTGTGGGGGGATGGTGGTTTAGGGGTTTTGAAGTGTTAGGTTTATTTTTGGGAGAAGTGTTAGACTTTTATGGCCAATGTAAAAAAAAAAAAATTCTTAGGCGCCAGCAGTTTCTAAACTGCCGTAAGTCACTGGCGACTCCAGAAATGTTTATTTACGGCAGGTTATGAACTATTGGTGCCGTATATATGATTCCCAGATGTGCGAGGTGAATTTACGGGCGAAGCGGGTTAAAGCATATGTAATCTCGCCCATTATTGGTAATATCAAACATTTTGTCATTATTAAAGCCTAAGGGAACAAAAAGCATATACAGATTAATTTCAAATTTTCCATTAAATACAACAAACTGATAACTGACTGCCCGTCCTATTTGTGCACATATATATATATATATATATATATATATATATATATATATATATATATATATATCCAAGCAGTTTCCAGATCAGCCCACCAAGAGACAGCAGCCTGGGTGCAGAAATAAATAGCACATGTAACAAAGGTAAATGCACTCTCAGGACTTCCACAAATTTCTTTATTGGAACGTTTTCGGGGTTCACAACCCCTTCATCAGCATAAACTAACAAGCAAAACTCAAACAATTTATAGTGCTTCAACAAATCACTCACCAAACAGGTGTTGCTCCAAAGTGCGCCAAATATCGAGTGTGGAACGCATCTTGCGTTCCACTGTGCTAAAGCCTACCGGAAGTGATACTATCTCACTTCCGGTTTCGCGGCTACATAGTTATTAAGTATACTGGCTATTTTATAACAATTACTCATACTCTATGTTGTCTAAATGTGTATTAAACAAAAGGTGACACAATATATATTTGAAAAACTACATTAGATCGCCGTAATGCTATTCCTAATCGCCTGATCAAATGCCATTGTGTATACAAATCTCCATGGCAACTGTAGCTATGGTAATGATAAACAAGCATTAAACGTGTCTCAACACTGTGATCAGTAGCATAGTGCAACCCACTAACATCTCATATTGTGACAGTAAGTGATAATCATACTTAATCACATTTATGTGTTGTTTAAAAACAATATTATATATACACAGATAAGTACAGGAATAAATTTATATACAAAAAGTGGGGATTTTTGCTGAACTTGTTATCAAATGATGAAATGATGTTAAATGACTTTAGAAATTCAATTGGCACTTTTCCTGGCTGTATGCCTTAAATACCAATTTCTGATGTTGTATAAATTGTTAATGTATTGGGACCAATTGTGAGAAATAATTATTTCACATCACCAAAATGGTATATATATGTACCCAAATACTTCTGTACTGTGTTGATGGCCACATACTACAAAGCCCACTAAAGATATTCACCTAATTTAGCAGTGAAATATCAAGGAGATTAACAAATATATATAGAGAGGGAAGTACGTGCTTCTATCTACAAATAACATCCAAAGGTGGAGGTATATCCCCTTATATCTCTGGGAGGTGCCTTAATATATCATGTCGGAAAATATGGAGTGATATGTAGGTATAGATATTATATACATCTGATATAACTTCATCATTATCATACTTATAGACAAAGATAAATTTGACCAGCTTATATAAATCAAGTATGATCAAAAGATTGTCCATCTTGTTAATCCCTCACATTCAGATGTAATTCAATGGCTTCCCAATTCAAGGTCTAAGGTGCATAGGTAGGTAATTATGCCTCAGGGACCAGGCTTCCACAGCCCAGATGAGGGCAATCACCCCCATTAGGATGTGTCGTAAGCGACCAGCCTACATTACTCGTGAGAGCAATGGGGCAGGAAGCTACACGTAGCCACAATGACCCTGGGTTATACCCCAAGTGTGTAGCACTGCCTTGTGTGATCAAATAAGATTTTTAAAATCTGGGGTGGTGTTTAATCCACCAGGATGGATAGTTCCAAGTTTGAAGATCCACTGAGCTTCACATTTGAGCAGTATCTTGCTCCTGTCCCCTCCCCGATCCAATGGGGGTATGTGGTCAATGAGGATGTAGCGTATCGAAGAAACGGAGTGGCCTTGCTTGGCACAGTGGCATGCCACAGGTTGTTCGGACTCTCCCTGTTTTAGTGCAGATCTTATTGCATGCCTGTGGTTTGCCATTCGTTCACGTAACGTGCCTGTGGTTTTACCCACATAGAAGCACGAGCATGGGCAAAAAAGGAGGTATACTACGTGTGTAGTAGTACACGTAATGGAATGTTTAATCACATATCTCCTATTTGTATGTGGGTGATGAAAGGTTTTGGTACTGATCAGGCCGTTGCATGTTGTGCAACCTAAGCACCTATATGATCCTTTGATATTGATTGTAGCCCCAGTAGTGTAACTAGATTTCTGATCTGTTCGCATTAAGAGGTCCTTAAGGTTAGTACCCCTCCTGAATCCCACCATAGGTTGTAGCTGTTGGGTAAATGTTAATTTTGGATCAGATGCCATTATGGGCCAGTGCTGATGTAAAATTCGTCCCGTATTCTTTGTGGCTGGGGTGAATGTTGTAGACATAATCAACTTATTGCTCGTGTCTCTCTTCGGTGTGGGCTTAATCAGTTCATTTTGGGTGAGTGTAGATACTGTGGTCATGGTGTTTTGGATAATCGATGGTTTATACCCCCTTTCACGGAATCTCTCTCCCACTCCTGTCAGTTGGGAGACCCCAGTGCATACATCTGAATTGTTTCTCATTGTTCTTATAAACTGAGACTTGACTATGCTCTCTAGAAGGGCCGGATGGTGACAGCTATCTGCTCTCAATATAGAATTACGGTCAGTTTGTTTATGGTATAGAGTGGTACCCAATTGGTGTGCATTTTTAAAGACCGTCAAGTCCAGGAAGTTGATAGTCTGTCTATCAACAGTCATCTTGAATTTTACATTACTGGTGGCCATGTTGTAACTTTCAAACCAAGTATGGAGGTCCTCCATGGTCCCCCGCCATACCATAAAGATGTCGTCAATATATCTATATTAGCAGATCACTGCTGAATTGGTAGAGTTCCATAGATATAGATTTTCAAATTGAGACATGTATATATTGGCATATGCGGGGGCCATGGAGGAACCCATGGCCGTACCAGCTGTCTGCAAGTAAAACTTACTTTCAAATCTAAAGTAATTTTTATACAAACAGTATTCAATTAGAGAAAGGAAATATTCAACCGGTGGACCTTCATACAGAGGGTTGTTAGTGATATGTTCCTGTACAGCTTTGAGGCCCTCGGTATGGGGAATAATGGTATACAGACTGTTGACGTCCAGACAGACCAATAGGTCGTCTTGCTGGACGTCAACAGCCCGTATTTTGCGAATGAAGTCCCCTGTATCCATGATGTATGACTTTATTTCCTTTACTACAGGTTGTAGTAGTATATCCACCAGTTGGGCTACCGGTATAAAGTCATACATCATGGATACAGGGGACTTCATTCGCAAAATACGGACTGTTGACGTCCAGCAAGACGACCTATTGGTCTGTCTGGACATCAACAGTCTGTATACCATTATTCCCCATACCGAGGGCCTCAAAGCTGTACAGGAACATATCACTAACAACCCTCTGTATGAAGGTCCACCGGTTGAATATTTCCTTTCTCTAATTGAATACTGTTTGTATAAAAATTACTTTAGATTTGAAAGTAAGTTTTACTTGCAGACAGCTGGTACGGCCATGGGTTCCTCCATGGCCCCCGCATATGCCAATATATACATGTCTCAATTTGAAAATCCATATCTATGGAACTCTACCAATTCAGCAGTGATCTGCTATTATAGATATATTGACGACATCTTTATGGTATGGCGGGGGACCATGGAGGACCTCCATACTTGGTTTGAAAGTTACAACATGGCCACCAGTAATGTAAAATTCAAGATGACTGTTGATAGACACTATCAACTTCCTGGACTTGACGGTCTTTAAAAATGCACACCAATTGGGTACCACTCTATACCATAAACAAACTGACCGTAATTCTATATTGAGAGCAGATAGCTGTCACCCTCCGGCCCTTCTAGAGGGCATAGTCAAGTCTCAGTTTATAAGAACAATGAGAAACAATTCAGATGTATGCACTGGGGTCTCCCAACTGACAGGAGTGGGAGAGAGATTCCGTGAAAGGGGGTATAAACCATCGATTATCCAAAACACCATGGCCACAGTATCTACACTCACCCAAAATAAACTGATTAAGCCCACACCGAAGAGAGACACGAGCAATAAGTTGATTATGTCTACAACATTCACCCCAGCCACAAAGAATACGGGACGAATTTTACATCAGCACTGGCCCATAATGGCATCTGATCCAAAATTAACATTTACCCAACAGCTACAACCTATGGTGGGATTCAGGAGGGGTACTAACCTTAAGGACCTCTTAATGCGAACAGATCAGAAATCTAGTTACACCACTGGGGCTACAATCAATATCAAAGGATCATATAGGTGCTTAGGTTGCACAACATGCAACGGCCTGATCAGTACCAAAACCTTTCATCACCCATATACAAATAGGAGATATGTGATTAAACATTCCATTACGTGTACTACTACACATGTAGTATACCTCCTTTTTTGCCCATGCTCGTGCTTCTATGTGGGTAAAACCACAGGCACGTTACGTGAACGAATGGCAAACCACAGGCATGCAATAAGATCTGCACTAAAACAGGGAGAGTCCGAACAACCTGTGGCACGCCACTGTGCCAAGCAAGGCCACTCCGTTTCTTCGATACGCTACATCCTCATTGACCACATATCCCCATTGGATCGGGGAGGGGACAGGAGCAAGATACTGCTCAAACGTGAAGCTCAGTGGATCTTCAAACTTGGAACTATCCATCCTGGTGGATTAAACACCACCCCAGATTTTAAAAATCTTATTTGATCACACAAGGCAGTGCTACACACTTAGGGTATAACCCAGGGTCATTGTGGCTACGTGTAGCTTCCAGCCCCATTGCTCTCACGAGTAATGTAGGCTGGTCGCTTACAACACATCCTAATGGGGGTGATTGCCCTCATCTGGGTTGTGGAAGCCTGGTCCCTGAGGCATAATTACCTACCTATGCACCTTAGACCTTGAATTGGGAAGCCATTGAATTACCTCTGAATGTGAGGGAGTAACAAGATGGACACTCTTTTGATCATACTTGATTTATATAAGCTGGTCAAATCTATCTTTGTCTATAAGTATGATAATGATGAAGTTATATCAGATGTATATAATATCTATACCTACATATCACTCCATATTGTCCGACATGATATATTAAGGCACCTCCCAGAGATATAAGGGGATATACCTCCACCTTTGGATGTTATTTGTAGATAGAAGCACGTACTTCCCTCTCTATATATATTTGTTAATCTCCTTGATATTTCACTGCTAAATTAGGTGAATATCTTTAGTGGGCTTTGTAGTATGTGGCCATCAACACAGTACAGAAGTATTTGGGTACATATATATACCATTTTGGTGATGTGAAATAATTATTTCTCCCAATTGGTCCCAATACATTACCAATTTATACAACATCAGAAATTGGTATTGAAGGCATACAGCCAGGAAAAGTGCCAATTGAATTTCTAAAGTCATTTAACATCATTTCATCATTTGATAACAAGTTCAGCAAAAATCCCCACTTTTTGTATATAAATTTATTCCTGTACTTATCTGTGTATATATAATATTGTTTTTAAACAACACATAAATGTGATTAAGTATGATTATCACTTACTATCACAATATGAGATGTTAGTGAGTTGCACTATGCTACTGATCACAGTGTTGAGACACGTTTAATGCTTGTTTATCATTACCATGGCTACCGTTGCCATGGAGATTTGTATACACAATGGCATTTGATCAGCCGATTAGGAATAGCATTACGGCGATCTAATGTAGTTTTTCAAATATATATTGTGTCACCTTTTGTTTAATACACATTTAGACGACATAGAGTATGAGTAATTGTTATAAAATAACCTGTATACTTAATAACTATGTAGCCGCGAAACCGGAAGTGAGATAGTATCACTTCCGGTAGGCTTTAGCACAGTGGAACGCAAGATGCGTTCCACACTCGATACTCGATATTTGGCGCACTTTGGAGCAACACCTGTTTGGTGAGGGATTTGTTGAAGCACTATAAATTGTTTGAGTTTTGCTTGTTAGTTTATGCTGATGAAGGGGTTGTGAACCCCGAAAACGTTCCAATAAAGAAATTTGTGGAAGTCCTGAAAGTGCATTTACCTTTGTTACATATATATATATATATATATATATATATATATATAAAAGTATGGAATATCTACAGTTTCAATGTATTTCTTAAAGAGGCATGACATATTTTTACTGGAGGCATTACATAAATGTTAAAATATATTTATTTAAAAAGCAATGCTTAAAAGTTTAAAGACTTATTGTACTGGAGTAATGGCTTAAATTATAAATTTAATATATTAAATTATATGAAATATATATTTATTTAAAGGTGATGTAAAATATCACCACAGCAAAGCCCATAAAAAATGTCGACAATAAACAAGTTTCAAGAAGTGACAGGGTCCCAGAAACAAACTACTCAGGTTTATGATATCAAAATTACAGGTTTGGGGGGGGGAGACACAAAAAATGATCATACTTTATGGCCTCCATTTATCAAAGTCCGGATGGAAATTTGTAAGAGAACAAGGCTTTGCAATCATCATGGTCGATCCTGACCAGGATTATTTAAAGGTGGTGGGGAGACTAAGTAGCAGTGGTTTTAAGACTTCAGCTACTTAACTAACATTTGTAACCTAATAAAAGGGGTCCTATTTTTAAGTATGGAGAGGAGGATGCTGATTATTTGCAACCATATGGCAAAACAGTCATATCCAAACAGGAAGCATGAGTATCTATACAGGTTAGCAACATAATATCATTTTAATACAAACTCTGGCGAGATCTCCAAGATATATTTGGCTGATTAAAATTGGTGTTTGTAGCTATTCCCCAATATTATTTTTTTTAACAGAATGTTTAAAGGGACACTGAACCCAATGTTTTTCTTTCATGATTCAGATAGAGCATGCAATTTTAAACACCTTTCTAATTTACTCCTATTAAATTTTCTTCATTCTCTTGCTTTCTTTATTTGAAAAAGAAGGCATCTAAGCTATTTTTTTTGGTTCAGAATCATGGAAAACACTTGTTTATTGGTAGGTGAATTTACCCAGCAATCAGCAAGAACAACACAGTGTGTTCACCAAAAATGGGCTGGCATCTAAACTTACATTCTTGCCTTTCAAATAAAGATACCAATAGAATGAAAAGAATTTGATAATAGGAGTAAATTAGAAAGTTGCTTAAAATTGCATGCTCTATCTGAATCACAATAGAAAAAATTGGGTTCGGTGTCCCTTTAACTGCAACCCATCCTGAGTGTGATGGCTGATTTGCTACATCATTTTTTAAATATCTATAAGTTATTGGGTCCTAGTTGGATATAAAATATGGGTTGATAAATATTTGATAACTCTTACTCAATACGTGACCTGTCATATTAAAATAGCAATTATTTATGGTATTACATAATAAAAAATAAAAAGCACATAACTGTGCAATTTAAAAAGGAAAACATATTTCTTAAAGATATAAAACCCAAAAAGTTATTTTGTGATTCAGACAGAACATATTTTAAAAAAAAGTTTCTAATTTACTTCTATTATCAAATTTGCTTTGTTCCCATGATATTCTGTGTTGAAGAGATACCTAGGTAGGCATCTGGATCACTACATGGCAGGAAATAGTGCTGCCAACTAGTGCTCCTGCAAAAAGATAACATTCTTACAAAACTGCTGCCATTTAGTGCTCCAGAAATAGGCCCCTACTTTTCAACAAAAAATACCAAGAAAACAAAGAAAATTTAATGACATAAGTAAATTAGAAAGTTGTTTAAAAGGGCATGCTCTATCTGAATCATGGAAAGAAAAAAATGGGTTTCATGTCCCTTTAAAGGTTTTTAAATAAAAAAAACAACCTAACCTTTCATGACTCAGACAGAGCATACAATTTTAAACAATTTTAAATTTAATTTTATTATAAAATTTACTTTGCCGCTTGGTATCCTTTGTTAAACAACATGTCTAGGTAGGCCAACTTGGAGCTAGCTGGTGATTGGTTGGTGCACATATATGTATTTTTTCATTGGCTCACCAGATGTGTTCAGCTAGCTCAAGTAGTACATTGAAAGTTTAATTTTGACTTTCCTGTCCGTTTAAACATTGTTTTGAGGGAAGACCAGACCATACTATGGGCTAGATTATGAGTGGCACGCAATTTATTGCTCCTGCTCCTGTGTTAACAGCGATAGAAGTAAGCTTTTTGCATGCTTCTGGTAGCACATGTATTATAAGTAAAAAGTTTTCGCATGAGCGCTAACCCGACACACGCAAAAAACTAAATTAGAATATTGTGCCCGCGTTAGCGTATTCCCCCATAAAAGTCAATGGAGCAAGAAAAGTGGGGAAAAAACAAACACCTTACTAGATCAAACCCAATCACATTTTGTGCACTAGCCCGACATGAAAATATGAATATTTCACATTCCAATGTTCTTCAAATAGAAGAATATGTTTTATTTATTCATAAATATATATATATATATATATATATATTTATATATTACAATTCTATATAGGTATAGATATATAGATATATACTGTACATATTTATATAGGAATATATTTTTATAAATACCTAGAACATATTCCCTTTTGTTAAGAACAAAATTGCATAAATATGATTTTCCATGTTTTATTCTACTTGACTGCAAAGTGCTCTATTGCACTTATATACACTCACTGCCCACTTAATTATGTACACCTTGCTAGTACCGGGTTGGACCCCCGTTTGCCTTCAGAACTGCCTTAATTCTTTGTGGCATAGATTAAACAAGGTGTTAGAAATATTCCTCAGATGTTTTGGTCCATATTGACATGATAGCATCACGCAGTTGCTGCAGATTTGTCGGTTGCACATCCATGATGCAAATCACCACATCTCAAAGGTGCTCTATTGGATTGAGATCTGGTGACTGTGCAGGCCATTGGAGTACAGTGAACTCATTGCCATGTTCAAGAAACCAGTTTGAGATTATTTGA
Source organism: Bombina bombina (assembly GCF_027579735.1). Taxonomy (NCBI): domain Eukaryota; kingdom Metazoa; phylum Chordata; class Amphibia; order Anura; family Bombinatoridae; genus Bombina; species Bombina bombina. The sequence goes on along the minus strand of NC_069501.1, from coordinate 689,027,439 downwards.
GTTTTGTGACATGGTGCATTATCCTGCTGGAAGTAGACATCAGAAGAGGGGTTCACTGTAGTCATAAATTAATGGAAATGGTCAGGAACAATGCTCAGGTATACCTTGGCGTTTAAACAATGATCAGTTGGTACTAAAGGGCCCAAACTGTGCCAAGAAAATATCCCCCACACCATTACACCACCACCATCCTGAACCGTTGATACAAGTCAGGATGGATTGATGCTTTCATGTTGTTTACGCTATGTTGTTTTCATGTTGTTTACACCAAATTTTGACCCTACCATCTGAATGTTTCAGCTAAAATCAAGACTCATGAGACCAGGCAACATTTTCCCAATTTTCTTTTGTCCAATTTTGGTGAGCCTGTGTGAATTGTAGCCTCAGTTTCCTGTTCTTAGCTGACAGGAGTGGCACCCGGTGTGGTCTTCTGCTGCTGTAGCCCATCTGCTTCAATGTTTGACGTGTTGTGTGTTCAGACATGGTATTCTGCATACCTTGGTTGTAACGAATGGTTATTTGAGTTACTGTTGCCTTTCTATAATCTCGAACCTGTCTGCCCATTTTCCTCTGACCTCAACAAGGCATATTGTCGTCCACACAACTGCCACTCACTGGATATTTTCTCTTTTTCGGACCATTCTCTGTAAACCATAGGTAGATCAGCAGTTTTTTAAGTACGCAGACCAGCCCTTCTGGCACCAAGAACCTCAACCAACAACTTCAGCAAGTTGTCTTTACCACATCTAGATGCCTAAATGCATTGAGTTGCTGCCATGTGATTGGCTGATTAGCAATTTGTGTTACCAAGCAATTGAACAGGTGTACCTAATAAAGTTGCTGGTGAGTGTATATGTCAATATATATATGTATTTATGTCTGTAAATACATATATGCACATATTAATACTCAAATACATATGTACACAAATAAATGCTTCCTGGAAGCTGATCCCATCGTGCGTGGAGCGTTCTCTTCATAGGTCACCGCCGTACACTGAAGTTGAATGCAAGGTTGGGTGGTGGGTTTTACTGTTGGGGGGGGCTTTGTATTTTTTTTTACAGGTAAAAGAGCTGTTTAACTTAGGGGAATGCCCTACAAGAGGCCCTTTTAAGGGCTATTGGTAGTTTATTGTAGGCTAGGGGGTGTTTTTATTTTGGGGGGCTTTTTTATTTTTATAGGGCTATTAGATTAGGTGTAATTGTTTTTATTTGTGATAAATTCATTTATTATTTTTTGTAATCTTAGTGGTTTTTATTGTTCATAATTTAGTGTTTATTATTTTTTTTAATTTTAGATTTTTTTATTTTTTCATAGTGAAGTTTTTTAAAATTTGTAATTTAAATTTTTTAAATGGTAGTATTTTTTTAGTTTATTAGAAAAGTTATGTTAGGTTTATTTAAAGTTTAATGCTAGGTTTATTTTTATTTCACAGGTACGTTTTTATTTATTTAAATATAGTCATATTGTATTTAAAGTTGGGAGGTGTTAGGTTTAGGGGTAATAGTTTAATTGAGTTTTTTTTATGTGTGGGGGAGTGTAGGGGTTATTAGGTTTATTTAGTGGCGGCAATGTGGGAGGCCTGAGGTTTAGGGGTTAATAGGTTTATTCAGTGTCGGCGTTGTGGGAGGCCGTAGGTTTAGGGGTTAATAGGTTTATTTAGTGGTGGCAATGTGGGAGGCCGGAAGTTTAGGGGTTAATAACTTTATTATAGTGGCGGCAGTGTTGGGGAGCGGCGGATTAGGGATTAATAGTTTGTATTAGTGTTGGCGATGTCGGGAGCGGTGGAATAGGGGTTAATAACTTTATTATAGTGGCGGCGGTGTCGGGGAGCGGCGGAATAGGGTTTAATAACTTTATTATAGTGTCGGCGATGTCTGGGAGCTGCTGAATAGGGGTTAATAACTTTTATTAGTGTCAGCGATGTTGGGAGCGGCAGATTAGGGTTTAATAACTTTATTTAGGTGTCGGCGATGTTGGGGTGGCAGATTAGGGTTTAATAACTTTATTTAGGTGTCGCCGATTTCGGGGCGGCAGATTAGGGGTATTTAGACTTGGGTTTTAAGTTAGGATGTTAGGTTTAAACTTAACTTTTTTTCCCCATAGACATCAATGGGGTTGCGTTACATAGATTTTTCATTCCGCACTTCAGGTCTTAGGTTTTTTTCTAACACTCTCTCCCCATTGATGTCTATGGGGGAAAGCGTGCACGAGCACGTCAAAGCAGCCCTTGGATTTTGTACGGTATGGAGCTTAATGATATGGACAACTAAAGTATGACCAGTGCCAAGAAAAAATATTTACACAAAAGAAAAAATAGGGCTCTCCCAAAACCCTATAATAATTACAATGATAGAGAAATGGGAATCTAAAAAACTTAACACCACCTTATCGCATGCACAAGGAGGCTTTTCATTAACTCGTAATGTCAGCGCTATGGAGAGTGAAATAACGCAACATTTTTGACGTTAGTTTCGCACCCTGTTTAGCGCAAAACTCATAATCTAGGAGTGTTGTTATAATTATAACTGCAGTTTTAAATGTATTTTTTTCAAGTAATTTTTCCACTATTTTGTCCCGTGTAACAGTTAACCAGAGATCTGAAGATGCGCTAACCCAACAAGCATAAATCACGATTGTGCTCACGCATTCGTATTTACTTTCAACTTGTAACAACAGCCGCAATAAACCCGATATCGCTCACGTGAAACACTTGTAATCTAGCCCTTAATAATTTAAGTAATATTAACCCCTTAATGACCAGACCATTTTTCAATTTTCTTACCCTTAAGGACAAGGGCTATTTTTACATTTCTGCAGTGTTTGTGTTTAGCTGTAATTTTCCTCTTACTCCTTTACTGTACCCACACATATTATATACTGTTTTTCTCATCATTAAATGGGCTTTCTAAAGATATCATTGTTTTTGTCATATCTTATAATTTACTATAAAAAATTTGACACACTTTTTCTAACTTTGACCCACAAAATCTGTTACACATCTACAACCACCAAAAACACCCATGCTAAATAGTTTCTAAATTTTGTCCTGAGTTTAGAAATACCCAATGTTTACATGTTCTTTGTTTTTTTTGCAAGTTATAGGGCAATACGTACAAGTAGCACTTTGCTATTTCAAAAGCACCTTTTTTCAAAATTTGCAATAGTTACATTGGAACACTGAAATCTGTCAGGAATCCCTGAATATCCCTTGACATGTATATATTTTTTTTTAGAAGACAACCTAAAGTATTGATCTAGGCCCATTTTGGTATATTTCATGCCACCATTTCACCGCCAAATGCGATCAATTAAAAAAAAACGTTCACTTTTTCACAAATGTCTCAAACTTTAGGTTTCTCGCTGAAATTATTTACAAACAACTTGTGCAATTATGGCAGAAATGGTTTTAAATGCTTCTCTGGGATCCCCTTTGTTCAGAAATAGCAGACATATGCTAAATGCTGCTGTGCACCACACGTGTATTATGCCCAGCAGTGAAGGGGTTAATTAGGGAGCTTGTAGGGAGCTTGTAGGGTTAATTTTAGCTTTAGTGTAGTGTAGTAGACAACCCCAAGTATTGATCTAGGGCCATTTTGGTATATTTCATGCCACCATTTCACAGCCAAATGCTATAAAAAAAAAAAAAAAAGTAAAATTTTTCACAATTTTAGGTTTCTCACTGAAATTATTTACAAACAGCTTGTGCAATTATGGCACAAATTGTTGTAAATGCTTCTCTGGGATCCCCTTTGTTCATAAATAGCAGAATTATATGGCTTTGGCGTTGCTTTTTGGTAATTAGAAGGCCGCTAAATGCCGCTGTGCACCACACTTGTATTATGCCCAGCAGTGAAGGGGTTAATTAGGGAGCTTGTAGGGAGCTTGTAGGGTTAATTTTAGCTTTAGTGTAGTATAGTAGACAACCAAAAGTATTGATCTAGGCCTGTTTTGGGTATATTTCATGCCACCATTTCACCACCAATAGCGATCAAATAAAAAAATGGTTTACTTTTTTACAAATTTTTTCACAAACTTTAGGTTTCTCACTGAAATTATTTACAAACAGCTTGTGCAATTATGGCACAAATGGTTGTAAATGCTTCTCTGGGATCCCCTTTGTTCAGAAATAGCAGACATATATGGCTTTGGCCTTACTTTTTGGCAATTAGAAGGCCGCTATATGTCGCTGCGCACCACACTTGTATTATGCCCAGCATTGAAGGGGTTAATTAGGTAGCTTGCAGGGAGCTTGCAGGGTTAACTTTAGCTTTAGTGGAGATATCAGCCTCCCACCTGACACATCCCACCCCCTGATCCCTCCAAAACAGCTCTCTTCCCTCTCCCACCCCACAATTGTCCCCGCCATCTTAAGTACTGACAGAAAGTCTATCAGTACTAACATAAAGGTTTTTTTTTTTTTTTTATTTGTTTTTTTTTATTATTTATTTAGCTGTGATGGACCCCCCCTTAGCCCCCAACCTCCCTGATCCCCCAAACAGCTCTCTAACCCTCCCTCCGCTACCTATTTGCCGCCATCTTGGATACTGGCAGCTTTCTGCCAGTACCCAGTTTGCCCCCCAAAACAACGTTCTTTTTAATAAAATATAGCTTTTTCTGTAGTGTAGCTGTCCCCACTCCCTGATCCTTTGATATTTTGATATTTATTATTATTTTTCCCCCCTCCCTCTCACTGATCATTGATCATTGGTGGCAGTGGTTGCTGCGCACGCACACACACAGGCTCACGCCCCCCTGCACGCTCCCGGCACCTGGTGTGCACATTGCACTTACAGAAACCGGATGCCAGGTAGCGATGGGCCGCCCACCCGCCTCCCAAGCTCCCACCCACCAACAACCAGCACCATCGCTACCGGTGCAGAGGGGGCCACAGAGTGGCTCTTTCTGCATCGGATGCTTGAAAAAGGGTATTGCAGGATGCCTCAATATTGAGGCATCACTGCAATATCCAGAGAGTTGCTGGAAGAGATTGCAATCGCTCCCAGCACTCAATTAGACCAAGGACGTGCCAGGTACATCCATTGTCACTAATTGACAGTTTTTGCAGGACGTAATTGGCACGTCCTTGGTAAAATAAGACGAGATATAGTTTTTCTGTAGGTGTTGTTCACAATATGAAATTATAATAATTTATTCAGCATACTGGAACACACAAACATTATTTTTATTTGCTCTTTTGTGACTGTAATTATTAGAAAATCTAGCTGTGGCTTAACTCCCATAAGTGGACACTATGTTAAATTTAAGCAACTACATGACACAAAACATGAGGTAATAAAGGCCACAGCTTACTTCATTGAACACAATAAATAATATAACCATAACATAACCAAATAGAGAGATTTGCATAAAAAACAGGGTGCTTGCCCAGCTACAACACGTGCCCCTCCTCAGAAGGGCATGTCCCCTTGTACCACATTCTCCTCTGCCAATCAAACAGGAGGTACCAACAATCCCAACTCAAACCAGCATAAATAAGCAAGCACCCCTGCCACACCCACAAGTGGTGACATAAACCAATCCACATAAAGGGGGAGGGAGGGTGGGAGCTTCTACTCGCATGTTCTGGTCTAGACAGTTTTTTCCCCCTCCTACTCCCCTTATCCTCCTGTTGCCCAACACACTGACCTTTTCGAATAACCCCTCCACTTGGCCTCCATGGGGGTCATGCTACCCTTTCTTCAATTCTTTCATACAGGCTTTATCTTTCCATTCATTGTTTATCTGACATGCTGGTCTATTCCTGTTCACTGCATAGGGAAATATATAATACATGCAAACCATTATAATTCCAACACATATTTCTGCTCTGTATTGACATGTGAAAATCTTAAAATATTGGCTACTAGACCAGAAATTAGATAAGTTTCCAGTGTGTAAAATCATGTTTTATAAGCAACTTATAAAATATGACCATTTTATACCAATCATCTGAACAAATGCAGTGTTTATCCTTATACCTTATGTGTTAAAATATTCTACATTTATTTCTCTCTGCTTCTCTCTTGTGGTCTCAGAAAACAGCTGATTAGGGACACCTGTTGTCAGTTTTAATTTATCCTCCAGCTGTAGGGAAAGATGGAAAATGTGTCTTGCTGTTGTTTTGATCTGAATTGCACATCAGCATCTGACATTTGTATTATGTGAAGACAGTTACATGATTTATCTAATTAAAAATCTAGTGTTTTTTTCAAATTCTTAAAATGCTGATTTTATTGGCAGATTACTATATGCACTATTCAAAGATTAAAAGCAAATTCTGATAGAAGGAGTCATTGAAGCATATCATATTTTCCCATTGACTTATGAATAAAGATTTTTATTTAAACTGACTGGTTTCTTTTGCCAATGTTTTTTCCTTTTCTTTCTTTTTTCTGTGAATTCTTTCACCATTAGACCTATTTCTCCAACATAGGTGTGTCCGGTCCACGGCGTCATCCTTACTTGTGGGATATTCTCTTCCCCAACAGGAAATGGCAAAGAGCCCAGCAAAGCTGGTCACATGATCCCTCCTAGGCTCCGCCTACCCCAGTCATTCTCTTTGCCGTTGTACAGGCAACATCTCCACGGAGATGGCTTAGAGTTTTTTAGTGTTTAACTGTAGTTTTTATTATTCAATCAAGAGTTTGTTATTTTGAAATAGTGCTGGTATGTACTATTTACTCAGAAACAGAAAAGAGATGAAGATTTCTGTTTGTATGAGGAAAATGATTTTAGCAACCGTCACTAAAATCCATGGCTGTTCCACACAGGACTGTTGAGAGCAATTAACTTAAGTTGGGGGAACAGTGAGCAGTCTCTTGCTGCTTGAGGTATGACACATTCTAACAAGACGATGTAATGCTGGAAGCTGTCATTTTCCCTCTGGGATCCGGTAAGCCATGTTTATTACGATTGTAAATAAGGGCTTCAAAAAGGGCTTATTAAGACTGTAGACTTTTTTTGGGCTAAATCGATTGATTATTAACACATATTTAGCCTTGAGGAATCATTTTATCTGGGTATTTTGATATAATAATATCGGCAGGCACTGTTTTAGACACCTTATTCTTTAGGGGCTTTCCCAAAGCATAGGCAGAGCCTCATTTTCGCGCCGGTGTTGCGCACTTGTTTTTGAGAGGCATGGCATGCAGTCGCATGTGAGAGGAGCTCTGATACTTAGAAAAGACTTTCTGAAGGCGTCATTTGGTATCGTATTCCCCTTGGGGCTTGGTTGGGTCTCAGCAAAGCAGATACCAGGGACTGTAAAGGGGTTAAAGTTCAAAACGGCTCCGGTTCCGTTATTTTAAGGGTTAAAGCTTCCAAATTTGGTGTGCAATACTTTTAAGGCTTTAAGACACTGTGGTGAAAATTTGGTGAATTTTGAACAATTCCTTCATGTTTTTTCGCATTTGCAGTAAAAAAGTGTGTTCAGTTTAAAATTTAAAGTGACAGTAACGGTTTTATTTTAAAACGTTTTTTTGTACTTTGTTATCAATTTTATGCCTGTTTAACATGTCTGAACTACCAGATAGACTGTGTTCTGAATGTGGGGAAGCCAGAATTCCTATTCATTTAAATAAATGTGATTTATGTGACAATGACAATGATGCCCAAGATGATTCCTCAAGTGAGGGGAGTAAGCATGGTACTGCATCATTCCCTCCTTCGTCTACACGAGTCTTGCCCACTCAGGAGGCCCCTAGTACATCTAGCGCGCCAATACTCCTTACTATGCAACAATTAACGGCTGTAATGGATAATTCTGTCAAAAACATTTTAGCCAAAATGAACACTTATCAGCGTAAGCGCGACTGCTCTGTTTTAGATACTGAAGAGCATGACGACGCTGATATTAATATTTCTGAAGGGCCTCTAACTCAGTCTGATGGGGCCAGGGAGGTTTTGTCTGAGGGAGAAATTACTGATTCAGGGAACATTTCTCAACAAGCTGAACCTGATGTGATTGCATTTAAATTTAAGTTGGAACATCTCCGCATTCTGCTTAAGGAGGTATTATCCACTCTGGATGATTGTGACAAGTTGGTCATCCCAGAGAAACTATGTAAAATGGACAAGTTCCTAGAGGTGCCGGGGCTCCCAGAAGCTTTTCCTATACCCAAGCGGGTGGCGGACATTGTTAATAAAGAATGGGAAAGGCCCGGTATTCCTTTCGTCCCTCCCCCCATATTTAAAAAATTGTTTCCTATGGTCGACCCCAGAAAGGACTTATGGCAGTCAGTCCCCAAGGTCGAGGGAGCGGTTTCCACTTTAAACAAACGCACCACTATACCCATAGAGGATAGTTGTGCTTTCAAAGATCCTATGGATAAAAAATTAGAAGGTTTGCTTAAAAAGATGTTTGTTCAGCAGGGTTACCTTCTACAACCAATTTCATGCATTGTCCCTGTCGCTACAGCCGCATGTTTCTGGTTCGATGAGCTGATAAAGGCGGTCGACAGTGATACTCCTCCTTATGAGGAGATTATGGACAGAATCAATGCTCTCAAATTGGCTAATTCTTTCACCCTAGACGCCACTTTGCAATTGGCTAGGTTAGCGGCTAAGAATTCTGGGTTTGCTATTGTGGCGCGCAGAGCGCTTTGGTTGAAATCTTGGTCGGCTGATGCGTCTTCCAAGAACAAGCTACTTAACATTCCTTTCAAGGGGAAAACGCTGTTTGGCCCTGACTTGAAAGAGATTATCTCGGATATCACTGGGGGTAAGGGCCACGCCCTTCCTCAGGATCGGCCTTTCAAGGCAAAAAATAAACCTAATTTTCGTCCCTTTCGTAGAAACGGACCAGCCCAAGGTGCTACGTCCTCTAAGCAAGAGGTTAATACTTCTCAAGCCAAGCCAGCTTGGAGACCAATGCAAGGCTGGAACAAGGGAAAGCAGGCCAAGAAACCTGCCACTGCTACCAAGACAGCATGAAATGTTGGCCCCCGATCCGGGACCGGATCTGGTGGGGGGCAGACTCTCTCTCTTCGCTCAGGCTTGGGCAAGAGATGTTCTGGATCCTTGGGCGCTAGAGATAGTCTCCCAAGGTTATCTTCTGGAATTCAAGGGACTTCCCCCAAGGGGGAGGTTCCACAGGTCTCAGTTGTCTTCAGACCACATAAAAAGACAGGCATTCTTACATTGTGTAGAAGACCTGTTAAAAATGGGAGTGATTCATCCCGTTCCATTAAGAGAACAAGGGATGGGGTTCTACTCCAATCTGTTTATAGTTCCCAAAAAAGAGGGAACGTTCAGACCAATCTTAGATCTCAAGATCTTAAACAAGTTTCTCAAGGTTCCATCGTTCAAGATGGAAACCATTCGAACTATTCTTCCTTCCATCCAGGAAGGTCAATTCATGACCACGGTGGATTTAAAGGATGCGTATCTACATATTCCTATCCACAAGGAACATCATCGGTTCCTGAGGTTCGCATTCCTGGACAAACATTACCAGTTCGTGGCGCTTCCTTTCGGATTAGCCACTGCTCCAAGGATTTTCACAAAGGTACTAGGGTCCCTTCTAGCTGTGCTAAGACCAAGGGGCATTGCTGTAGTACCTTACTTGGACGACATTCTGATTCAAGCGTCGTCCCTTCCTCAAGCAAAGGCTCACACGGACATTGTCCTGGCCTTTCTCAGATCTCACGGATGGAAAGTGAACGTGGAAAAGAGTTCTCTATCTCCGTCAACAAGGGTTCCCTTCTTGGGAACAATAATAGACTCCTTAGAAATGAGGATTTTTCTGACAGAGGCCAGAAAAACAAAACTTCTAGACTCTTGTCGGATACTTCATTCCGTTCCTCTTCCTTCCATAGCTCAGTGCATGGAAGTGATCGGGTTGATGGTAGCGGCAATGGACATAGTTCCTTTTGCACGCATTCATCTAAGACCATTACAACTGTGCATGCTCAGTCAGTGGAATGGGGACTATACAGACTTGTCTCCGAAGATACAAGTAAATCAGAAGACCAGAGACTCACTCCGTTGGTGGCTGTCCCTGGACAACCTGTCACGAGGGATGACATTCCGCAGACCAGAGTGGGTCATTGTCACGACCGACGCCAGTCTGATGGGCTGGGGCGCGGTCTGGGGATCCCTGAAAGCTCAGGGTCTTTGGTCTCGGGAAGAATCTCTTCTACCGATAAATATTCTGGAACTGAGAGCGATATTCAATGCTCTCAAGGCTTGGCCTCAGCTAGCGAGGGCCAAGTTCATACGGTTTCAATCAGACAACATGACAACTGTTGCGTACATCAACCATCAGGGGGGAACAAGGAGTTCCCTGGCGATGGAAGAAGTGACCAAAATCATTCTATGGGCGGAGTCTCACTCCTGCCACCTGTCTGCTATCCACATCCCAGGAGTGGAAAATTGGGAAGCGGATTTTCTGAGTCGTCAGACATTGCATCCGGGAGAGTGGGAACTCCATCCGGAAATCTTTGCCCAAGTCACTCAGCTGTGGGGCATTCCAGACATGGATCTGATGGCCTCTCGTCAGAACTTCAAAGTTCCTTGCTACGGGTCCAGATCCAGGGATCCCAAGGCGGCTCTAGTGGATGCACTAGTAGCACCTTGGACCTTCAAACTAGCTTATGTGTTCCCGCCGTTTCCTCTCATCCCCAGGCTGGTAGCCAGGATCAATCAGGAGAGGGCGTTGGTGATCTTGATAGCTCCTGCGTGGCCACGCAGGACTTGGTATGCAGATCTGGTGAATATGTCATCGGCTCCTCCTTGGAAGCTACCTTTGAGACGAGACCTTCTTGTTCAGGGTCCGTTCGAACATCCGAATCTGGTTTCACTCCAGCTGACTGCTTGGAGATTGAACGCTTGATCTTATCGAAGCGAGGGTTCTCAGATTCTGTTATCGATACTCTTGTTCAGGCCAGAAAGCCTGTAACTAGAAAGATTTACCACAAAATTTGGAAAAAATATATCTGTTGGTGTGAATCTAAAGGATTCCCTTGGGACAAGGTTAAGATTCCTAGGATTCTATCCTTCCTTCAAGAAGGATTGGAAAAAGGATTATCTGCAAGTTCCCTGAAGGGACAGATTTCTGCCTTGTCTGTGTTACTTCACAAAAAGCTGGCCGCTGTGCCAGATGTTCAAGCCTTTGTTCAGGCTCTGGTTAGAATTAAGCCTGTTTACAAACCTTTGACTCCTCCTTGGAGTCTCAATTTAGTTCTTTCAGTTCTTCAGGGGGTTCCGTTTGAACCCTTGCATTCCGTTGATATTAAGTTATTATCTTGGAAAGTTTTGTTTTTAGTTGCAATTTCTTCTGCTAGAAGAGTTTCAGAATTATCTGCTCTGCAGTGTTCTCCTCCTTATCTGGTGTTCCATGCAGATAAGGTGGTTTTACGTACTAAACCTGGTTTTCTTCCAAAAGTTGTTTCTAATAAAAACATTAACCAGGAGATTATCGTACCTTCTCTATGTCCGAAACCAGTTTCAAAGAAGGAACGTTTGTTGCACAATTTGGATGTTGTTCGCGCTCTAAAATTCTATTTAGATGCTACAAAGGATTTTAGACAAACATCTTCCTTGTTTGTTGTTTATTCCGGTAAAAGGAGAGGTCAAAAAGCAACTTCTACCTCTCTCTCTTTTTGGATTAAAAGCATCATCAGATTGGCTTACGAGACTGCCGGACGGCAGCCTCCCGAAAGAATCACAGCTCATTCCACTAGGGCTGTGGCTTCCACATGGGCCTTCAAGAACGGGGCTTCTGTTGATCAGATATGTAGGGCAGCGACTTGGTCTTCACTGCACACTTTTACCAAATTTTACAAGTTTGATACTTTTGCTTCTTCTGAGGCTATTTTTGGGAGAAAGGTTTTGCAAGCCGTGGTGCCTTCCATTTAGGTGACCTGATTTGCTCCCTCCCTTCATCCGTGTCCTAAAGCTTTGGTATTGGTTCCCACAAGTAAGGATGACGCCGTGGACCGGACACACCTATGTTGGAGAAAACAGAATTTATGTTTACCTGATAAATTACTTTCTCCAACGGTGTGTCCGGTCCACGGCCCGCCCTGGTTTTTTTAATCAGGTCTGATAATTTATTTTCTTTAACTACAGTCACCACGGTACCATATGGTTTCTCCTATGCAAATATTCCTCCTTAACGTCGGTCGAATGACTGGGGTAGGCGGAGCCTAGGAGGGATCATGTGACCAGCTTTGCTGGGCTCTTTGCCATTTCCTGTTGGGGAAGAGAATATCCCACAAGTAAGGATGACGCCGTGGACCGGACACACCGTTGGAGAAAGTAATTTATCAGGTAAACATAAATTCTGTTTTTATTTAATTAATTTCCCCTCTTCTCTTTTTTTCTACTGCATATCTGTTAACATTGACATTTCCAGCTCTGTGGCTGGTATATTCATTGGCCAGGTTTGATGTTCCTGGGCATGATTTGTGGAGTCCCTGGGTTGTTCTAGCTAAAACAAAATATACATGAAGAGTGGGAGAGGAAGATAAGATACATTTGCCAATTTGTGGCAATCATACAAAATGTGAAATGATTAAGAGCTGCAATATCCATTTGTTATTCACTTTACTTCTTGACAACTCCTCATCCTTCTGTTTTTCACTCTTGTACTCTCTTTAATGAATCTACCCTTCTGTTTCTCACTCTTTTTTTCTATTTCTGACTCTATATTTTTTTTATTTTCCCACTTCCTCTTTATTTCCTGACTACACCCTTTTGTTTTTTGATTTTACACAATCTTTCAGACTCTGCTGTTTCTCATAAGTAGTTCCTCTCTCTTTCTATCTCCATATGGCTCTGTTTTCAGACTTCCTCCTTATTTCTGACTTTATACCTCTCTGTTTGTCATTCCTTCTCTTTCCTACTATAAATTAGTTCCTTAAATTGCCATTACTGGTGTCAAACTTGCCCCCCAAAAAACAATTGCCTGGTATATAATTTAACACAATAAAAAGTAAAAAAAGAAGCACCTTTAGTGCTCTTAAATAGTCAAATTTCAGCATCATTATTATAATTCCAAAATTGATATACAATGAGCTATATAGACATATATAGATATAACTTTTATTAGAATATTTAAAAATAAAGTGCTAATTAAAAATGATTAAATCCTGTAAAACAAAAGCTTAAATAGGATTAAAAAAAAATCTATGTATAAATTTGTTTGAAAATGTTTGGGCATCCGGACCAAATAACATATAAAAACAGTAAATTTGGCATGTACAAAAGTTTGGGCTCCCTTCCAGTTGATGTACTAGTGATTTCTTTGTAAGGTCTGAGAGTCATAATTGTCTAAATTGACTCATTGGCCATGATCTAAGTCTAGTGGCGACAGTTCCAGAGCTTAATAAATTCTCTGTTTCTTGGAACATCTCATGGTATTGTGCTGATACTCAGCAACCATAGAATCTTCTAAGTAGCTGGCTGGGGATCAGCAAATAAAGATAACTGACTTATACAAAGCAGGGGAAGGTTATAATGAAAATATATCTAAATGTTTAATGCTTGTAGTTTCTACTGTTTAAAATGGAAGTCAAGAGGAACTATCAATACAAAATCTGTAAGACCAAGAACATTTTCCAAAATAATTTCTCAGGAAAGCCAAATACAACCCCCATAGCACAGGAAAGGCACTGCAAGAAGACTAAGCTGACACTTGAATAGTAGTTTGCTAGTCCACTTGGTAGCAATTGTTTCACAACATGATTTATGTGGACAGATCAGCACAAGGAACCCTTTCCTGCAATCTAATATAATGTTTGAAGTATGCACCACATCTCATAGATAACCCAGATTCATTTTGGAACCAGGTTTTGGGGTCTGATAAAGTAATAATTGAGCTCTTTATCTAAAATCACCAAACATAAGTTTGGAGAAAAAAGAAGAAGTATTTGAAGAAAAGAACTCCTTGCCATCGGTTAAAAATGGTGATTATTCTGTTATGCTTTGGGGTGGTGTGGCTGCCAGTGGCCCAGGAAATATTGTAAAGGTACAGGGAAAAATGTATTCAACTAAATATCTTAAAATTTTGGTTTTATAGTACAAAAGACAACTGAAAATCAACCATAAACAGCAACAAAAAAAAAAATACATTTTTTTTGTATGTAATGGCCCAGACAGCGCATGCATAAGAATATTTTTAAACTAGAAGTATTCTGTAAGGAGGAATGAGGATATATTGCTAAAGCATTTGTTTCAATCAGTTAAATCAGCAAACATTAGTAACCGTGCAGCAGATTTCATGCGTAAAAGAAAGTACATTCATTTTAATTTATTATAATGAAAATAAAACCAAACAAAACAAAGTAACGATACATAATCAACACAAGTTTCACAAAATACCAACGTTTCCTATTAGTGATGAACAAAATAAGTACACATTATAACCAGAGAACTCTCTATCGGAAGACTTAGAACAGTGGCTTTCAGCCCCACCCACACAGGCCGCCCACCTCAGTGCAGGAAGACAGTAACTACCTGGGGCTATAAGATATTTCCACCTTGCAGTAATGAAGCTGTTTACATTATGCTAAAAATTGTGCTTGGCATGGACACTATGGGGCATATTTATCAAGCTCCGTATGGAGCTTGAGACCCCCTGTTTCTGGCGAGCCTTCAGGCTTGCTGGAAACAGAAGTTATCAAGAAGTTATTAAGCAGCAGTATAAAGAACGCTGCTCCATAACTTGTCCGCCTGCTCTGAGGCAGCCGAGAGAAATCAACCCGATCGAATACGATCGGGTTAATTGACACCCCCTGCTAGCAGCCGATTGGCCGCTACATTTGCTTGCACTATAATAAATATACCCCTTAGTCTGAAATGCCCAGTCATTAAGGTGTTAATCAGAGCTCTGACGTCACAGTAATCCTTCTAACATAAATTGCAATTGCGCTTATGCAATCGTGTTTTCTTTCAACTCATGATATTAGCTTAAACCGATGAGCGCAAACCCTCGCAATAAACTCCTTATTGCTCGGGCACAAACATTTGCACTCCACTCCTAATCTAGCCCTATATATTTGCATAAGTGGAAAGATAATGTTCTATGTCAATGACATAATTAAAGTATAAGTTGTTCTTACTTGATAGGAAACTGAATGGCCCTTTATAAAGAGAATGTCTCTAAATCAAAATTGTGTGCTGAATGTGAATGATGTTAAATAGGTGATATCTATTTAATCTAATCAGGAGTGGATATATTTCATACATATAGAAGTAAAACTTATTTTTATTAATCCATCTATCTTCATGTGAATAATGAGTTTATGAAGAAATGTATGAAAGAAGGATTATATAGGGCAGATGTATCACCTTCCAGAACTCCAAAAAAAAAAATTATGCCTAACTTTGAATACTTTTTAAAGTATGTACCTTGTTATATACACTTGTAAAAGTGCTACAATCTTTGTTTCCAATTGTAAGAATTTATATTCCCAGTAAAAAATATATTAGTCATCCAATTGATATAAGATTAATTGTCACATAAACATTGATATACTGCTCATTTGCTATTGATGTCTAAGATATAACAGAGCCAGTGCATGTAAATGTTTAAAGGTAGAAAGCCTTTGGAAAGACCCAATCAGGTCAAAACACGTAGGCTTTCTATTTCCGGTAAGTGTTTTAACCTCAGTTTGGATATTTGTTTATCAGTGTTGCACTAGTTTTTGTTTGCAATTTTATGCCACAGGTCAGTTTCGCAGGTACCAAGGTGAGGATACTTATTTCCTGTACATCCACTGAATTTAATTGTCTCTGGATTTGGGGGATAGGATTTTGCCCCCCTCTAAGGGAGAGCTTATGGAACTTTATTTGAACTCTGGACTGAGCTATTAGTGCCGGCACTTAGTTTATTAGAGTTACTTGAATAGGCTGTATCTATATTTGTATTTATATTTATGTATAATTAAATATTTTTATGTAACACAGTATGATGTATAACCATTTTTATGGGCTACTCTTTATATATTCTTATATTTATATGCTTAAAGGGACATCCCAAAAAGTTTTATCAATTTTTCTTTGTTTTCTTGGTATCTTTTGTTAAAAAGCAGAGAGAGGCTCAGAAGCCTGACCATTTCTGGAGCAATATATGGCAGAAGTTTTGCAAGAATTAAATCCATTTGCAAAAGAACTAGATGGCAGCACTATTTCCTGATTTGTAGTTCTCTAGACACCTACCTAGGTATCTCTTCAACAAAGAATACCAAGGGAACAAATACAATTTGATAATAGAAGTAAATTGGTAACTTTCTTTTTAAATTGTATGCTCTGTCTGAATCACAAAATAATGTTTTTGCTTTCATATCCCTTTAATTTCTAAATGTGTAATGCTTTTGTAAAAGAGCACAGTAATATGCATAAAGGGTTTTATAATATAGGTTATACAAAGATCTGCAAAAGTAAAATCGGTTTAAAAAGTCTTTGGCAGAAAATGCCACGTGATGCTTCTTGGAACCACATGGAGGACGCTAGTGTGATGAATCACTGGAGTAGTGGCGACTTTAGTATCTCTTCTTCAATATGGCTGCGGTGTATATGTGCTTGATCCACTATATACAGGAGGTGGAGGACACTGATACTTGTGAGTGTGTGTGCCAGTTTGTGCCGTGTGTTATTCCAATTGTTACCACAACTTTCTTCCACACGACCTTTGAGTATTATTAATATGCCTGTGCTGCTGCAAATATAAAGGAAAGGTAGCATTTATGAGAGACTTATGTATTATGACCTATACGGTCTTTGCAAGTAAGGGCATGCATCTGGATTATACCACTGACACTAACTCTTACATGACTCCGGCAGTCTATATTAGGTATGTATTCTGATTGACATTTTGCATGAACTACGTGACCATATTAGCATGCTTGTGTCCTGTCCTTTCTCCTGAGTGGAGACATATTATGCCATTTTGCATGTATGAATAGCATTGTGATAATGATTCACTTTTACTGTGTGTACAAGTTCTGACAACTTAGATCCTCACTACTATAATACCCAGGATATACTTCCTTGAATGTCTATAGGGAGCTCTGTGTGCATTCGGGGTGTAGTTGGTGAAGAACTTTCTGTCTTATATTTATGCTTTCTTACTTATATTTATTCATTTTCTATATAAACTGCAGTTACAAGTAGCTTACACATATGACCGGTCTAATGTGTTTTTAATATGTGCTTATTGTGCTTTTTGGAGGCATTCAATTGTGCCAGCTTTTACATTGTGAGCAAATTTTTCAATTTTTTTTTTGTATTTGCAGTAGGAATTTTCTTTGAAGAGGGCTGAATTCCCAGTCTTTGTCCGTTGATAAATGTATTGTGATTTTTCCTGTTTTCTTCTCTTCTTCTATATATTTAAAAAGATTTAATTAGAAGCTTATATTTTCCCTTAAGCACCTTGAAAAATGCTTGTTATTGGAGTATAATAGGACTCTGTGGTAGCTGTAACTGTTGCTGGGTATTAGAAAGCTATGGTAATGTTACATTTTCAGATGAGGATGTAGGTATACTTCTATTGTTACTATTCTCCTTGCATAGCATATTTTATTGTCTGTAATATACTGACATAAGATGTGTAGATACATGATTGATTTATTATGTTTTTTTTCAATATGCAGTTGTAGAATTTTTTTTATTAAAATGAATAATGTTGAGGAAATGAGTGGAAGCCATTTTCTGGACTAAATTTCAGCTCCAGATAATTTCATCAATTTTGTGCAGAAATAACTGCAATACAATACCTATGTTGATGGAGATATTCAGCTGAAAACAGCCTTTTCCAGCATATAGGATTTTGGATTGTGTTGTTGCTTACCTTGCCCTTAGCACCAGATTTACTAATCTGGGGTTTACCCCTATACAAGATACCTAATCTCTATCTCCATAAATTGAGGCACAGTGAGTGTGTTATCACTGCTTGTTTTCAACAGTTTGTGGCCAAAACAACATTTTCTTCTTTAATAGAAAGAGTCCACAGCTGCATTCATTACTTTTTGGAATTAAAAACCTGGCCACCAAGAGGAAACAAAGACACCCCAGCCAAAGGCTTAAATACTTCTTCCATTGCCCTAATCCACTAGTCATTCTGTGCCTTTTGTCCCAGGAGGTTGGCAGAGACATGTCAGAATTTTAAACATTTTTCTGTCTCTTATGGAGGGTAATACTCTTTTGCATGGGACAGGAGTTTTAACTTGTCCTGTCAGTCTTTCAGTGAGGGCTTGGATGAAAGTTAGAGTCTGGAGATGCAGGGAGAGTCTTTTTGCGACACCAACCTGACTCATATTAACAGCTCCTCAAGCAATCAGCGTTGTCGAACTTTGCTCCGCTGCCTGCTTTTTTCTCTCAAGTCCAAGTCTCAAGATGGTTTTTCCTTTCTCCTTGCTCCTTTGACAGGAGACGGTTTCCTCTTCCTTTGGGTTCTGAGGGTATTCTCTCCTTTTTGAGGGGCCTCAATGGAGGCTTTGTGTTCCCCTTTTTAGGGATCTGTGAGTAGGTCTGGCGGCTTAGGTTGCCTGGAGCGTGCCCTCTGTCGGGGGCTATTTTTTGCAGTATGTTTCTTGATGGCTGATTCTTCCTTGCAAGCTCCATCTGTGTTCTCAAACTTGGGCCTAGATTTGGAGTTTGGCGGTAGCCATGAAAACCAGCGTTAGAGGCACCTAACGCTGGTTTTAGGCTACCTCCGGTATTTGGAGTCACTCAAAAAACAACATCGCAGCCAGCTACCTACAATAATTAACCCCTAATCTGCCGACCGCAAAGAGCCGCCACCTACATTATAGCTATGTACCCCTAATCTGCTGCCCCTAACACCGCTGACCCCTATATTATATTTATTAACCCCTAATCTGCCCCCCACAACGTCACCTCCACCTGCCTACACTTATTAACCCCTAATCTGCCGAGCGGACTGCACCGCTATCATAATAAAGTTATTAACCCCTAATCCGCCTCACTAACCCTATAATAAATAGTATTAACCCCTAATCTGCCCTCCCTAACATCGCCGACACCTAACTTCAAACATTAACCCCTAATCTGCCGACTGGAGCTCACCGCTATTCTAATAAATGTATTAACCCCTAAAGCTAAGTCTAACCCTAACACTAACACCCCCCTAACTTAAATATAATTTAAATCTAACGAAATAAATTAACTCTTATTAAATAAATTATTCCTATTTAAAGCTAAATACTTACCTGTAAAATAAATCCTAATATAGCTACAATATAAATTATAATTATATTATAGCTATTTTAGGATTAATATTTATTTTACAGGTAACTTTGTATTTATTTTAACCAGGTACAATAGCTATTAAATAGTTAAGAACTATTTAATAGCTAAAATAGTTAAAATAATTAAAAAATTACCTGTAAAATAAATCCTAACCTAAGTTACAATTAAACCTATCACTATACTATCATTAAATTAATTAAATAAAATACCTACAATTACCTACAATTAAACCTAACACTACACTATCAATACAGTAATTAAATACAATACCTAAAAATAACTGCAATGAAATAAACTAACTAAAGTACAAAAAATAATAATAATAATCTAACCCAAACCCCCCTTAAATAAACCTAACACTAAGCCCCTGAAGATCTTCCTACCTTGTCTTCACCTCACCGGGTATCACACCGATCCGTCCTGGCTCCGATATCTTCAATCAGAATCAGCCAATCAGAATCAAGTTCAATCCGATTGGCTGATCCAATCAGCCAATCAGATTGAGCTCACATTCTATTGGCTGATCGGAACAGCCAATAGAATGCGAGCTCAATCTGATTGGCTGATTGGATCAGCCAATCGGATTGAACTTGATTCTGATTGGCTGATTACATCAGCCAATCAGAATATTCCTACCTTAATTCCGATTGGCTGATAGAATCCTATCAGCCAATCGGAATTCGAGGGACGCCATCTTGGATGACGTCCCTTAAAGGAACCGTCATTCTTCAGTTGGACGTCGCCGGATGAAGATGGGTCCGCGGTGGAGGTCTTCAGGATGGAGCCGGTCCTCATCGGATGAAGATAGAAGATGCCGCTTGGAAGAAGATGGTTGCCGGTCCGGATCTACTCTTCTTCCCGGATAGGATGAAGACTTTGAACCCTCTTCTGGACTTCTTCAGCCATCGGATGATGGATGTCTAGCCCCCTCTTGGGTTGGATGAAGATATCGGAGCCAGGACGAATCGGTGTGATACCCGGTGAGGTGAAGACAAGGTAGGAAGATCTTCAGGGGCTTAGTGTTAGGTTTATTTAAGGGGGGTTTGGGTTAGATTAGGGGTATGTGGGTGGTGGGTTGTAATGTTGGGGGGGTATTGTATGTTTTTTTTTACAGGCAAAAGAGCTGAATTCTTTGGGGCATGCCCCGCAAAGGGCCCTGTTCAGGGCTGGTAAGGTAAAAGAGCTTTAAACTTTAGTAATTTAGAATAGGGTAGGGCATTTTTTTATTTTGGGGGGCTTTGTTATTTTATTAGGGGGCTTAGAGTAGGTGTAATTAGTTTAAAATTGTTGTAAGATTTTCCTTATGTTTGTAAATATTTTTTTATTTTTTGTAACTTAGTTCTTTTTTATTTTTTGTACTTTAGTTAGTTTATTTCATTGTAGTTATTTGTAGATATTGTATTTAATTAATGTATTGATAGTGTAGTGTTAGGTTTAATTGTAGGTAATTGTAGATATTTTATTTAATTAATTTAATGATAGTGTAGTGTTAGGTTTAATTGTAACTTAGGTTAGGATTTATTTTACAGGTAATTTTGTTATTATTTTAACTAGGTAACTATTAAATAGTTCTTAACTATTTAATAGCTATTGTACCTGGTTAAAATAAATACAAAGTTACCTGTAAAATAAATATTAATCCTAAAATAGCTATAATATAATTATAATTTATATTGTAGCTATATTAGGATTTATTTTACAGGTAAGTATTTAGCTTTAAATAGGAATAATTTATTTAATAAGAGATAATTAATTTCGTTAGATTAAAATTATATTTAACTTAGGGGGGTGTTAGGGTTAGGGTTAGACTTAGCTTTAGGGCTTAATACATTTATTAGAATAGCGGTGAGCTCCAGTCGGCAGATTAGGGGTTAATAATTGAAGTTAGGTATCGGCGATGTTAGGGAGGGCAGATTAGGGGTTAATACTATTTATTATAGCGTTAGTGAGGCGGATTAGGGGTTACTAACTTTATTATAGTAGCGGTGCGGTCCGCTCGGCAGATTAGGGGTTAATAAGTGTAGGCAGGTGGAGGCGACGTTGTGGGGGGCAGATTAGGGGTTAATAAATATAATATAGGGGTCGGCGGTGTTAGGGGCAGCAGATTAGGGGTACATAGGGATAATGTAAGTAGCGGCGGTTTACGGAGCGGCAGATTAGGGGTTAATAATAATATGCAGGGGTCAGCAATAGCGGGGGCGGCAGAATAGGGGTTAATAAGTGTAAGGTTAGGGGTGTTTAGACTCGGGGTACATGTTAGAGTGTTAGGTGCAGACGTAGGAAGTGTTTCCCCATAGGAAACAATGGTGCTGTGTTAGGAGCTGAACGCGGCTTTTTTGCAGGTGTTAGGTTTTTTTTCAGCTCAAACAGCCCCATTGTTTCCTATGGGGGAATCGTGCACGAGCACGTTTTTGAGGCTGGCCGCGTCCGTAAGCAACTCTGGTATCGAGAGTTGCAGTTGCGTTAAATATGCTCTACGCTCCTTTTTTGGAGCCTAACGCACCCTTTATGTGGACTCTCAATACCAGAGTTATTTTTATGGTGCGGCCAGAAAAAAGCCAGCGTTAGCTACGCGGGTCCTTACCGACAAAACTCTAAATCTAGCCATTGGAGCTTTTGCCTGGGTCTATTGCATGCTCTTTCACGGTCGAATACTTGGGTATTCTATAGGCAGGTTCTGGGAGGACTTTGCCTCTTTAGTTGCGTTCCATGCTTGCAGGATGTTGGGGAAATGACTTTTCGGTCTTTGTGCCCGGTATTATCCCGAGTTTCGCCTGGTATAGGTGTGGCCTCTTTCCCTGTTTGGGTGCATTTGGGTCTCTGATTACTGGGCCCACTCTTGGAGGTGCTGTTTTTTGCATTGAGGGACTTTTTGGTTCCTCTTTCCTCCTTTGCCTTGTTCCCCTTGGGGATTTTGGCTGGTTTACACTTCATTTGTGAGGGGTGAGTGGTGGGGAACCGTCTGCTGGGTGACAGTGTCTCTTGGTGGTCTGTTGGCTTAGTCAAGTCCGTTTTGCGGTCTCTAATTTGTCTCTGGACTGGCTGTGAGTCAGTGTCACTGGGGCTTTTCCATTAAAAAGGTTTTTCTTGGCTTCGGATGAAGCGGGATTTTTTATTGGGTAGAGGTTCAGGCCTGGTGCTCTCAGTATGGGCCGCCTATTGTACCCTCCCGTCTTGGCATTCAGTGTCCTCTATAGCTTGGGTATTGTTTTCCCAAAAGTAATGAATGCAGCTGTGGACTCTTTCCATTTAAGAAGAAAAACATAAATTATGCTTACCTGATAATTTCCTTTTCTTCTGATGGAAAGAGTCCACAGCTCCCCACCCGTAATTTTATGAGGGGCGTCCTTATATTCTTCTGGCACCTTTTCACCTTGATATTTCTTGTACTGTTCCTTGTTCCTCGGCAGAATGACTGGGGGATAAGGGGAGTGGGAGGAGTATTTAAGCCTTTGGCTGGGGTGTCTATGCCTCCTCCTGGTGGCCAGGTTCTCAATTCCCAAAAGTAATGAATGCAGCTGTGGACTCTTTCCATCAGAAGAAAAAGAAATTATCAGGTAAGCATAATTTATGTTTTTCTCACTAATCTAATAGCATTGCTACAAATCTGCCTGACTGACCTAGTTGAGGATGACTTGGATGACTTTGTACTTTTGAATAAAAATCCGAATGACCAATGTGCTGGTCCACCGGAGGAGTCATAGGCCATGTTTGATGTTGTTTGTGGAGAAGAAGATGCTTCTAGGTTAGTAATGATCTTGTCCCTTTTTTCACTTATAATCTTGTGGTGAACAGCGCAACATGTTGGAGCTGTGTTCTGGTACAGAGCTTTGGGAGAGGAGATGTCACTGTGAAGCTGGTACACCTCTGCTTATTTCTAGCCTCTATAGGCATGTTTTTGTGTAACTACCAATATTATAATTGTACTGAAATAGCGGAGACATGCCTCTGATACCTTTGTTTACAACTATATATGATTATGTCTGTATTGTTCTATTTTTCTTTCTCTTCTTAACCTGAATAATAAAAAATAATAATTATGTTTTGGTAATACTTTTGAATAATTACTGCATCAGGGGATGATGTTAGCAGTCTTGCATGGAATATATTAGCATTTTCACTACCTGACATAGCTTGTGCCCTATACAGGTTATTGTCATCCTGAGTATATTTTGCTTTATTCATTTTTTTGCAGAAAGAAAAAAAAATCACATCAGAGTGTGTTTAAGATAAGAAAAATTGTTCTTGTGGGTCAAAGCAAATTTATCCAAAAAGGAAGGCACCTTGGGTTATTTGTCTATTTAATGTGCATTAAAGGGACATTAAACACTTTGGGCTCGATGATATATTATTCGCCAGCTCAAACCTTTTTTTTCTCGCTGAAGTTATCAGGGAGCAGGGGGAGTACTTTAAAATTAAAATCCTGCAGCCAATATAACTAACATTACGCTGCTTTCTGCATAGAGCATCTTACATTCGCCTATATTTTAGTATGCACTTTTTTTTCTATTGGGGTTATAAGTGTTCGTATTGTTTTGAGAAAAGCTCGCCACCTTTTAGTTGACAAAAAAAAACTGTGATATCTGCAGTATGAAAATCTTTATAGAATTACGCTGGGATTAGTGAGACAATGTCATATACGCCCATGGAACGCCCAAACAATTACGCTGTGCATTTTGTATTTATAAATTCAAATTTCTGTGTGATTTTTGCACATCCAGTGTACTACAATTACGATTTACTCTGTGCATATTTAATTTGATTTATTCCTGTGTAAATTACATACTAATTTTACTTTTTTGTTAACATACGATTTTTGGTGAAGAATTTTGCTACGATTTTTGATGCACCTTAACAATACAATTTTTCCCTGCTTATTTTTGTGTGAATGGTTCAAATATTTGTTTTGTATAATGTTTTAAATACAAATTTTGTTGTGCACATTTCATATGAAAATGCAGTATACGCCCCTTAGCGAGAAACCCTGTTTTCAGGGTAAAAAATGGATTTAGATCATCCCACCAGGGAAATAGAAGGACTGGCGAGCATTCATTAATAATCTCGCCAGCCCAGAGAGCTTTCAATCATCGAGCCCTTTGAGATGGTAATATAAAATTATAAATTGTATATATATAAAAAAAAACTCTACATATAAAGGGCTCTCATCAAAAATATATAGATATAACTATCACTGTGATATATATGGTATTACTTTTTGTTTATCCTCCCCACAGCCCCGGCCGCAAACCGCAGGGCAGGACTATAGCACATTAATAGCTCCATATCTAAAAATAATAGTTCAACGATCTTAATAGCCCACTATCAGTTATTTGTATACTATGCAGTGTGTGTTTTCAGTGTGCTTAGTTTTGGCACTAGCATCTAGAAACCAATTTGTTTATTATATCCCAGTAATGACTTTCTATTGGATGCAGTTTTCTTTTTCTTTCAATCCAACTTCACATTAACCCCTAAACTCCAACAAGATCATCCCAATGGGTCCCTGAGTGACCTAAATTATTGATAACGGGGGGGGGGGGGGGTGAGGACTACAGCCCAATATATGTAATACTTTTCAGATATGATGTAAATATCTGGCAAAATGTTTATTTCTTGTAATGTATGCTTACTGTCCTCAATAAAAATGCTTAAAAAAAAACCTCTACAATATATTTTTATTATTTATGTTGTTCCCTTTCCTGTAATTCCATTCTGAAATTGTGAGCATTTAAGTTCCTGTTAGAAATGGAAGTACAGAACACTGTTATATTCCACACAGCCATGTCCCTAAATGGTTACAGCAGAGAAAGTAACCTAGGTTACAACATGGCAGCTCCCATTGTTTTAAAGACATTACAATTTAACACTTATTTTGTCATTATTTAAACAACTAATTAAACTTTAATAAAATATATCTACATGTTATTCTCAGACTAATCTTTTTTTTTAATCCACCATTCTATTTAGCATTTTATTAGTGTTTAATGTCCCTATAAATGTATTGTCCTCTGAAGAGGTTCATCATCTATTCAGTGGTGGAGTGACAGATTACCATGTACTTTGTGCTTTCTTTTGTGACTTTTTAACCCCAAGAATGTTTTTAAATGTTATGGATTATGTCATCTGAACTGAAATACATAAATACACACACATACATACACACATAGATATATACACACATACATATAAATAAATGTTCACTCTAATTTTGTTTAAAATCTGACAAATAATCATTGACATGTATATTATTATTATTATCATCATTTTATTATTATCGTTTTTTTGTAGAGCGCCAACAGATTCTGCAGCGCTATAACATAGGAGGTATGCAAGGTAACAATTATAGGGATCAAATGGGTAGAGGGCCCTGCTAAGGTCTTCCTTTCCCACTCAGACTATCTGAGCGGGTCACCACCACATCCCTCCCCCCCCCCATCTTGAGGGAAGTACCTTGCATTCCCTGAGGAGATTGAAAAAATGTATTAAAAGCCTGTACATTTAATGCTATCTGATTATGAGTTTTATATACTTTGCACGCCTTAGGGGTACCCACCAACACTAATCTCCTTCTGAACTTCATTATTTATCACTTAGTTTGAACTGCTAGGGTCGCTATACATCACACTTCCTGGTTTTACGCCCGAGATAGATTAGGTAAAAACAAAATATCACACTGTTCTGTTACTACATCAAGAGACCCTGGGGTGTTCCTCCTCACCCTTCCCTGCTCGTCTAGTCCGAGTGGGTCACTTCTCTGTCTGTTTCCTCATACGATGTGGTAAACTGAAAGGTGTAATGGCTAGAGTAGTCGCCCCGCCCTAACAGTCTATGCATATCACTGTATATCCTTTTCATATGTACCCTAATGTCCTAGCTCCTTTTTGGCTTACCTGGACACCTGCCTCTTGGAAGTTACAAGTTGGGATATCACTGAATGCTACATTCCTCATGTAAGCAACTCAAAACCCCAAACAATGTAAAGAAAACAGTCCTGGATCATTTTTCACACTCCGCTCTTTAAGTGCCTACTCATTCTAAAAGCAACCAAAATGACCAAGACTCGCAAGATGAAGACTCCCAATCCAGCACACACTTATGTGGAGCCTCTCAACAATATATTACAGAATTCATCATGCAGAAGATGCTTACTGCTCAAACCCTGTCTATAACACAAGAAATTCATTGCAGTTCTGCTGAGCTGCGAAAGGACATTTCAGAGATTGGTGAAAGAGTCAACACCCTAGAGCAAAAACATGATGAATTGGCTATCGACCACACCGACCTATTGTCATACTATGAATCTCTCTCTGAGCAGATCACACACCTAGAATTTAAATTAGCTGATCTGGAAGACAGATCAAGAAGAAGTAACATCAGATTCAGACGCATCCCTGAATCCGTGACAAGCTCAGACCTGCAAGATTTCCTTGTGGACCTTTTTAAGGAGCTACTTGGGTCATTTGAAAGAGCCCCCAATATAATGGAGAGATGCCATCATGCTCTGAGATCCAGAATAATCTTATCTGAAAAGCCCAGAGATGTTATAGTTTGTTTTCACAGCTATACCGCAAGCCTCCCCTCTCCGAGAAATACCGCAACATTCAGTTACTGCAAGACCTCTCTCAACACACGATGACAATTTACCCCAATTACTGAAGTAATAAGAAGAGATAACATCAAGTATCTAGATTATAAGTTCCCACGGGAATAGGTCCCTCAATTCCTCCTGTATGTGTTTGTAAATTTTGTCCTGTCTCTTAGAAGTTTTATATTATTGTTTTATTTAAATTAACTGTATCCATGGACAGCACTGCGGAATATGATGGTGCTTCATAAATAAAGTATAATAATAATAATAATAATAATAATAATAATAATAATAATAATAATAAAGTATAGGTGGGGATTCCCCACTAAAATTGTCATTACAAAGGACAATCAAACACACAATGTCACTACCCCCAATCAGGGTTTTACACTCCTGGAGTATTGGGGCCTCCACCCTGCAGAAGAGAACCCCCAGTAGCCCCTCAAAGCACGATTGAGGGCATCAGCCCGGAGTGGCAGTTGAAAGAACAGAGACCCAAGCGACAAAAGCAAACAGGTATCTCAGCAGGACATAGTGTCTTGATTAATCCCCTATGTGTAATCTCAATAATAGATGGCTAAAGAGACATCTGAGATTACAAAGTTCTTGGTGATTATTGATGTTTCAGTCAGTAGCCAAATGCACTTGGATGTTGGGTTTAACACTTTTATGTATATGTTATAGTTACTGTTATTTACGGTTCCTATTTATTAATTTTGTATACGCAGGCGGGGTACACCACTCTGACCTCTCAGTTAGGCTATGCAATCCCCCCACATAGCCCCAAATATTTTAAATGTTGTAAAAATGCATATATGTTTTCTTTTTACCTTCTGCCCTCCCCCTCCCCTCTCCTAGGCTCCAAAAATCTTCAAACCCTATTACCAAGTTAAATTACTGGTAGGGATATAATAAAATTTCTTACACACAATGTTAGGGGTTTAAATTCACCAGGAAAAATAAGTCTCTTGCTTAAATCATTGTCACATCTAAACCTGAACATAGTTTTTTGCAGGAGACACATTGGAAAGAGAATGACACACCTAGACTCCTCTCTAAGCAATACCACAACATAGTATACACCCTATACACAACTAAAGCTAAAGGGGTTGCTATTCTTATTCACAAAAAACTAGTCTGTGAAATACTACACATAGAAAAAGACACCCAAGCTAGATACTTAATTCTAAAATGTAAACTTAACCAGCTAATTTACACCTTAGTCTCGGCTTATCTTTCAAATACTGGTCGAGGCAAATGTCTACAAAAAAATTCTACGCCTAGTAGATAAACATAAACAGGGTAGCGAAATCTAAAGCAGTGACTTTAACATGGTTTGGGATACCTTCATGGACAAAAAATTGAATAGGCCTAATTCTAGGGACCATCAAGATGATAACCTTTCCTCTAAATTCAGATCCTTAATGCTTAAATTCAGCCTATATGACAACTGGTGGGCTTTCCATACACTAGACAGAGATTAAACACTCTTCTCTCATCCTCACTCTGTTTACTCCAGACTTGATTACATCTTTAGCCAGGCCCACACTCTAGACTATACCACATTGGTTAATTTACATGTATGCCCCTGGTCGGATCACCACCAAGTTTCCTTAACATTGCATGACTCTCAAGATAAACCACACTCTACAGGGTGGAAACACACCATACTCTCTGACACCCTCCTCCACAAGGAATTAATGACAACCAAACAGTACCTGACAATATTCTCTAGAGAGCTATTAAAGCCTTAACTTGTGGTCTCATAATCAAAAAACAAGTTAAGATCAGTAATACTAATCAAATAAGAGACCTAAAAAAACACATTTGTAAGCTAGAACTCAAATGTACTCCACAACAACTACTTAAGATTAGACAAATCTTTTACTACAAAAATAACAAGGCTTATACATTATTAGCAAACAGAATTGGAAACAAAGCCAGCCTATCAAGTATCCTACTCCTGAAACTCCTGAAACACAAAGGCTAAACTACTAGCCTTCGTACTACTTGCTTCATACTATGAAGTGTTATACAACATACAGGATTCAGCAAACCCTACTTCCACTTCTAAGACAGCTATCCAACAACTCCTACAAAAACTTAAACTTCCAACTTTCTCCATGGAACAGCAAGATATTGTGAGAAAACCTATAACCCTTAGTGAGATCAAGCAAGTCATTAAAAACCTTAAACCATTAAAAGCCACAGGCCCTGACGGATTCCCATCATCTTTTACAAGACCTATATTAGAACTATCCCCAATTTTCCAATGCCTATATCATTTAGCTGGTATGCAAGGCTCCTTTTGCAAAGAGTTCTTGGAAGCAACCATTATTACCATCCCAAAGCCCAATAAAGACCCCTCCCTATGCCCCAGATATGGGCCCATATCCCTAATAAACACTGACACAAAGATATATTCTAACATTTTAGCTAATAGTATTTTAAAATTACTCCCTTCCCTAATAAACAAAGATCAACTAGGCTTCATCCCCCGCTTTAGATGCCGAGAAGGCTTTCGACCGGGTCCAATGGGAGTATTTGTGAGAGGTCCTAGAAGCCTTTCGCTTCCCAGATGGCATACAATCTCACAATAAAAGCGCTATATTCAACCCCTACTGCGAGGGTGCAAGGCTTTGGCTTTTGCTCAACTCTCTTCTCACTCTCCAATGACACCAGGCAGGGTTGCCCACTATCTCCCCTCTTATTCACCCTTGCCATCGAACCCCTTGCTAAAATTATCCATCAGGAGACAAAATTAAGGGGAATCACTCTCCATGGCACCACCCATAATTGCACTTTTTGCGGACGATATTACAATTTTCACCTTTCACCTCATCTTCTAAGGAAACTTTCCCAGCTCTACTATCTCTTCTAGAATAATTTCATTTGGTAACATGTCTTACTATAAATTAAATCTGACAAAAACGGAACTTTACACATGGGGTTATGCCCAAGATTATATGTAGCACCTGTTAGAAACCTATGACTTTACAGAGAGAACATTAAACATCTTGCAACTGCTACGTGACAATTACAGCTCATTACTGACTGAATTGTGATCACTTAAAACCAAATGGAATTTTCAGGCCATATCATGGCTAGGTAGGATCACCACCCTAAAAATGTCCTTTCTACCAAAACTAACATACCTATTTTGCTGTCTCCCTATCAGGTTTCTCCATGACCTATTTATGCAGTTTCAAAGTGGTTTCATTAAATATGTCTGGCAAGGTAAACCAGCAAGAGTAGCCCATAAAATTCTCCAGTATTCTAAGTTATACGGGGGCATTGCCTCGCCCTCTGTTTCTAGATATTACGGGGCAGCTATGCTGATCCACATATCTCAATGGGGTAATAAACAAAATACCAGTAAATGGAGGCTTCCCTTCCTAACCATATACAACTTCGCAACCTAATATGGGTCCCCCCTCACTGTAATCGAAACTTAAGCATAGATAATTGTATAATTCTGGAATGCCTACATATATGGGATAAAATCTGACATTACTCAGGAGTAGCTCCACACTCATCTGCCATCCACTCCACCACAGGCCTCTTACTGGGACTTCCTGATTCCCACCCTAATACTTGGTCTAATTTAGGACTAACCCAAGTCTCTGACTTAATGCTTACTCACACTCAAAACTCATACCCCACCCTTACTCAAATTGATCGATTCCATGCTGTCCCCTCCCGTTTGCACTTTGAATACTCGAGATTCAAAAGTATCCTTAGATCTTGGGGATTTTGCCCCTCTCCACCCCGCCCCCTGACTACTTAAAAGTCTAGGTGGAAACAGGGAAGGAGTTTGTACAAACCCATGTCAAAACACTACTTTCTTATGGAAGGAGCAGTGCCAGACATCAAGGTGTCTAACTTATCAAAATAGGAAAATATCTTAAATATTACCATCCCACCACAAACAATGGTCCAAGACCTTTACTCTCCCTTCTAAAGCCATACACTGTACAACCCTCTTCAAAACTTTCTACAAACTGCTCACACACTGGTACTACGTACCTACAAGACTATTTAAATTAAAAATAAACCCTACATCAAATTGTTGGAGGCAGTGCAGACAGACAGGGGATTCCTTACAAACCTGTGGAGCTGCCCAAAACTTAAGACACTATGTAACATGAACTTTATTACTTTAGCCAGACTTGGCATCCAAATTCCAAAAAAAAACCAGCAACTGCTCTTTTACACCCTCTACCTAAACACCAGGGTTACCTTTGTATCTATCTATCTAGTAACAGCTATAAAACTGGCCATAGCTAAAGCCTGGAGAAGAGACACAACCTCTTGCTGGAACTAGACATCATGGCCTATATTGATTCCATGGAAAGGAACATATTTTATACTCTCGGTAAAGTAGACTTATTTGAATTAATATGGGAGGATTGAGAAGTGCTGTATAAACCTAACTTGCAACCCACAGTAATGATGTAATCTAACCTCAAGTTCCCCTAATGGAAAAAATATCTTATGTAGTTGGAGCCTAATAGCCTCCCCTCACCCCCCTTTTTTCTCCTTTTTTCTTTCAAACCTCACTTGTTTCCTTATTTTCACTTTTTTAATGACGACTTGAGTCTATAACTATGGATCCTCCTCATGGTCAACAAAAACTATCTTTGTTTTTTGCATTGTTATACAATATTTTCTTTGAGTTTCATTGTACCCATTGTGATGAATCTCAATAAAGCTTTTGAAAAACAAAACAAAACAAAAAAACAGTTATAATGAGGTATGCAACTGAAATTCCTGGAGTAAGCAGGGTCTTATATAGAGAAAAATAATGTATCTATTTGTTGGTTAAAAAAAAAGTGTATGTTTTCTAATTGATTTAGTGGTTACCCTTATTATTATTGTAAATTGATTATAAATAAAGCTGCTTAACAGTAGTTTTCAGTAATTTTAAATATATTTTGGAATTGGAGCTTTAAACTATTTTGAAACAAAATAAACTATGGCTTCACTGTTTTAAATATCATGTAATATATTTCTGTACTTTGGATTTTTTTGTTATCTTTCTTATTCTTGTTTTGGTTAGTAAAGCCAGGAAAGTCATATATAAAGTGCACAAAGAAATATAGATTACAGCTGTTGTCATTATGGTTAAAGCCTTTATGCCTGTTCTATACCTTGTACAACATACAAAGCTAAACCCAGAAGTTTTTCATGTAGCAGTTTCTCTGATCTTCCATCTTGAGGTTAGAATCAATTACTAAGCCAAGGATTTAAAAAGTCCAGTAATAATTGATTAGGAACAACGCTATTTCCCCTGAGAAACCATCTTATTTCTATCAAGTGACAAAAATATATTTAGAAGAATAGAAGGTTAAATGTTCAGTATAAATATCCAATATGAGGCAATAAATATAATCAGAATTGTACTTGACTATATGCAAAGTGATTCCCTTGGATATGGAACAGGGAGAAAGGTATCTTAAAGGAACCTTGTTGCCATATATTAGTATAGTATGAAGGCAAAAGCCAAACTGCCCTAGCATGCATATATTTTACAAATGCTCTGCATGAAAAAAAGTATCCTTACTGCTGTGGGTAAAAGTAACTCATGTCTGGTACAATGTAACATTCCTGTCAAATATCACATTCTGCAACTTGCATTCTAAGCATAAAAGGGCTTATGGGCAAAAGAGGGTTAGGGCAGACCTACAGTAACAATGAAGAAGAGAGGGCAGCCAGAAAGCAAATAAGCAGAACTTGAGAAGTGATTTGTCTTCTCAATCAACTCACATGGAAACCACTAAAAATGACACTGATCACACAGGATAACCCATGCTTTGTCTGAGACATACAGTAGTTAAAGGGACATAAAACTCCCCAAAAATTTAATGATTCAGATAGAACATACAATTTTAAACAAATTTTCAATGTACTTCTATTTATAAATGTTCTTTGTTTTCTTGTTATTCTTTGTTGAAAAGCAGGAAGCTAAGTTCAGGAGTTTGCCTGTATCTGCAGCAATACATGGCAGCGGTTTTGCAACAATGTTATACATTAGCAAGAGCACTAGATGGCAGCACCATTTCCTGTCATGTAGTACTCCAGACATGTGCACGCTACCTATCTTAATATCTCTTCAACAAAGAATCACATGAGAATTAAGCAAAATTGAAAGTAGAAGTAAATTGGAAACTTTTTAAAAATGATATCATCTATCTGAAACATGAAATAAATTTTTTGAATTTCATGTCCCTTTAACTTTAAACAAAAAAGGTACATGTTCAAGAGTAAGGAATGGCTGAGGCTGCTGGTTTACAGATATTGCAAAAATATTTTGAATAATCAAGTAACCAAGCTGAGGTAAATGAAAAAATAAATAAAAGTTATATATATATAATAGAATAATTTATTTGCCAAGTATAAAAAATACAAAGTATTAAAACGATTAAAACCAATGGCCAGGGTGAGATGAATCAGACAAAATGTTCCCGACTCTCTTATTCATCGTTGAAAAGTAACTGTCCTTAAGAGAAATAAGTTGACACACAATATTTTTTTCTCAGATCAATTCAGTGTAGTTTGTCCTTTAAAGGGACAGTCTAGTCCAAAACTAAGTTTCATTATTTTAAACAATTTTCATCTATCACACATTTTGCTTTGTTCTTTTGGTATTCTTAGTTGAAAGCTAAACCTAGGAAGTTCATATGCTAATTTCTAAGCCCTTGAAGGCTGCCTCTCATCTCAGGGCATTTTGAGAGTTTTCACCACTAGAGGGTATTAGTTCATGTGTTTCATATAGATAACACTGTGCTCATGCACGTGGAGTTCCTAGGAGCCAGCTCTGATTGACTAAAATGCAAGTCTGTCAAAAGAACTGAAATAAGGGGCAGTTTGCAGAGGCTTAGATACAAGATAATCACAGAGGTAAAAAATGTATTAATATAACTGTGTTGGTTATGCAAAACAAGGGAATGGGTAATAAAGGGATTATCTATTCTGGTGTAGATTGCCCCTTTAATGATAATGTAGCATATATATATATTATCTAAAACCAAAATGTGCAGAGGTAAAGTACAGAGGGGCATCAATATCATCTTCCAAAATAATTACATAAAGTTTAGCTTTGTAAAAGGTGCATAAATTATGGGACTGCAGCATCACCTTGTCATAATCATATTCTTCAAGTTCCATATGAATACCTTAAAGGGACATAAAACTCAAATCTTGTCATTCATTACTCAGATACAGAATGCATTAAAAAAAAATGTTTTCCAATTTACTTCTGGTACAAAATGTACTTCTTGTTGTACATTCTTATGGTATTCTTTGCTGAAGAACATACCTAGGTAGAAAGCATACACATGTTTGGAGAAGAATACTGAAGTATGAAGCATGATTTTTTCATACTAGATTGTCATATAGTGCTGTACACATGTGCACACTCCTGGGCCTATCTACCTGCTTTTCAACAAAGGATCAGTAATCAGTAAATTTGATAGTAGAAGTAAATTAGTGCACTCTTTATGAGTCTAATAATATTATTTAAAGGGACATACAAATGGAAAAAAATGTCTCTAATGTGTGAGAACCTTAGTTATTGCACTGATGCTTGCATATAACTATGGGGTCGATCACAATCTATTGCCTGAGGCCTTTTGTCTCTATATCTGTCTGAGAAGCTCACTTTTCATTTTGACACAATCACAATAATGCGTTTTCAGCTATTTCCCACACGCGCTTTCGTCTCACAGCAAAAGGCCCTATTGTTAATTTAAGAGTGAAAGTTGTATGTGATCACAATCCAATATTAATTTTAATAATTTTAAAAGTATTTTTAACAATATTTACACTAATTAATTTAAAATTACCATTTTCCAGTTTGGCATGATCTAAATAAAAAAACTAGAAGAAGAGTATGGGTTTTTATAACCTGGACTTATAATATATCGTGTTATACTGGATTTTAGCAGTACTGAAACTGTAAAGCATGAAACGCTCTATTGCGATATTTTAGCTGCAAAGAAGATGTTCAAATGA
The DNA here is from genome assembly GCF_027579735.1 of Bombina bombina. Lineage (NCBI taxonomy): Eukaryota > Metazoa > Chordata > Amphibia > Anura > Bombinatoridae > Bombina > Bombina bombina. The sequence continues at coordinate 688,992,623 of NC_069501.1, read as the reverse complement.
GATTGCACCTTTGGGGCCCAGTTTTTATAGGAAAATCATCGTAGTGAGCGCAAATTCCAAACACAAAAGTGCGATTTACAGTGTTTTTGAGCTCCTGTTAACAAAGACACAATCCCATTTATAAGTTCAATAATGTAGGTGCAATGTGCATCAGCTCACAGCAGTGCACTGCTGCTCATGAGCCTACCTTAGTGTACTTTTCAACAAAGGCTGTCAAGAGAACAAATAACATTTGACAATAGAGGTAAACTGAAAAGCTTTGTAAAACTGCATGTTCTAGCTGAAACAGGAAAGTTTAATTTTGTCTTTCATGTCCCTTTTTCAAACAAGTGTCTAAGGAAGTAAATTTATAAGAAAATGCTATTTTTTTTCTAGAAGATAAAGATCTGTTTTGCCATCCCACATCACTTGCTGAACCTAAAGTAAACTTAAAGAGGCCTATTCACTAATGTGTAGGCGGACATCGATAAATGCCGACAGCATACACTGTCGGCATTTTTCATTACACAAGCATTTCTGCTCAGAGGTGGCGGAAGAGTTAAGGAGCAGCGGTCTAACTTCTTAACTTCCGCTTCAGGCAGACCTGAGGCGGAGTGGGTCCGCTGCTTCATAAATCAACCCCAAAGTCTAGCTTGGCAGAATGATATACCACAAAGGGCTTTAAATCTCTACTGGCAATTGCACCCAACATCTCAGTCAGTCTATTCTTGAGGGTTTACAGCCTTCCCCATCAAATAATTATATTGTTTTAACATAGGGAAATCTCTGTGCACCTCCTCCATCTGCACTCACAGCTTCACCAGATCGTAAGGGGGTCATGCAACTAAGGCTGCTGATTGGATCAGCAGCATTTTACACTCAGGACCTGCAGTGCTTTGCTATGTGTTTAATCCCTTTGCAGGGGTTGAGCAAACATTTTTTATACATACTAGCGGCAGTTCTATCACCAGCACACTTTTTGCTTTTGGGGAAAGCGCTTGGAATAAACAGCACTTTGCTTAACTAACAACATAAAAATCCTGGACATTTAAAATACTATATTCATATGCTGTGTGCAGTTGTGTTAGTGAACTTGTCCTGCCTCAAAAATGTGTGTGTGAAAAAATGCAACCTCTGTGTTAGGCATTCTCCTATTTATCAGTGGGTTATGAATAAATTAGCTTTACAGAAGCATGTTTTTTTAATTTATGAATTAATGTATTTATGTATTTGTTATAAAAGTGGGAGAGAAGCAATACATTATAAATTAATTTATATATGAACGCACTTATTTTGTTTTATGTTCACGGTGTTCATCTTTTTCTCTTGAATGTTGAACAATTTAATAACAGTTTGTGTGTGTGCTGTCAGTTTTTATCATCTATACCTCCACATCTGATTACAAACCTTGTAAATCCTTACACCGGCACTTCATACATTTTATTATAATTATTTTATCATCAAATCTTACCATATGACATATAAAATAGATTGCAACTCTCTTGTAAAATCAACTTTAAACTTGCTACGCATTTGTATTTGGTAGGTTTGATTTTTGGAACATCACATTGTTTTAGTAATGATACTAGGCTGTTCTACAAACATTCAGCTAGATTACGAGTCCTGCGTTAGCATTAAAAAGCAGCGTTGAGGGGTCCCAACGCTGCTTTTTAATGCCCGCTGGTATTACGAGTCTGGCAGGTACAGGTGTACTTTTTTTACTCGATTTTAGCTTACCGGAAATCCCCTTACGTCAATTGCGTATCCTATCTTTTTAATGGGATTTGCCTAATGCCGGTATTACGATCGCCTGAAAAAGTGAGTGGTAGACCCTCTCCTGGCAAGACTCCTACCACATATAAAAGTCAGTAGTTAAGAGTTTATGGGCTAATGCCGTAACATAAAACTCTTAACTAAAGTGCTAAAAAGTACACTAACACCCATAAACTACCTATTAACCCCTAAACCGAGCCCCCCCCCACATCGGAAACACTTAACTAAAATGTTTAACCCCTAATCTGCCGACTGGACATAGCCACCACTTTAATAAATGTATTAACCCCTAAACCGCCGCACTCCAGCCTCGCAAACACTAGTTAAATTTTATTAACCCCTAATCTGCCATCCCTAACATCGCCGACATTTATTAACCCCTAATCTGCCGACCCCAACGTCGCCGCTACTATATTAAATTTATTAACCCCTAAATCTAACCCTAACCCTAACCCCCCAAATTTAAATATAATTTAAATAAAATGAAATTAAATTACTACAATTAAATAAATTAATCCTATTTAAAACAAAATACTTACCTATACAATAAACCCTAAGATAGCTACAATATAATTAATAATTACATTGTAGCCATCTTAGGGTTTATTTTTATTTTACAGGCAACTTTGTATTTATTTTATCTAGGTACAATAGTTATTAAATAGTTATTAACTATTTAATAACTACCTAGCTAAAATAAGTACAAAAGTACCTGTAAAATAAACCTTAACCTAATTACAATTATACCTAACACTACACTGTAATTAAACTAATTACCTAAACTACCTACAATTAATTACAATTAAATTAAATAAACTAAATTACGAAAAAAACACTAAATTACGACAAAAACACTAAATTACAGAAAATAAAAAAAGAATTAAAAGAATTTTAAACTAATTACACCTAATCTAATCCCCCTAATAAAATAAAAAAGCCCCCCAAAATAATAAAATTCCCTACCCTATACAAAATTACAAGTAGCCCTTAAAAGGGCCTTTTGCAGGGCATTGCCCCAAAGTAATCAGTTCTTTCACCTGTAAAAAAAAATACAATACCCCCCAACATTAAAACCCACCACCCACACACCCAACTCTACTCTAAAACCCACCCAATCCCCCCTTAAAAAAACCTAACACTACCCCCTTGAAGATCACCCTACCTTGAGACGTCTTCACCCAGCCGGGCACAAGTGGACGTCCGGAGGGTCCGAAGTCTTCATCCTATCAGGCCAGAAGAGGACATCCAGACCGGCAGAAGGCTTCATCCAGACGGCATCTTCTATCTTCATCCTTCCGGAGCGGAGCAAGTCCATCTTCAAGACATCCGACGCGGAGCCTCCTCTTCATCCGACGGACGATGACTGAATGACTGGTCCTTTAAGTGACGTCATCCAAGATGGCATCCCTTGAATTCCGATTGGCTGATAGAATCCTATCAGCCAATCGGAATTAAGATAGGAAAAATCCTATTGGCTGATGCAATCAGCCAATAGGATTGAAGTTCAATCCGATTGGCTGATCCAATCAGCCAATAGGATTAACCTCACATTCTAATGGCTGTTCCAATCAGCCAATAGAATGTGAGGTCAATCCTATTGGCTGATTACATCAGCCAATAGGATTTTTCCTACCTTAATTCCTATTGGCTGATAGGATTCTAACTAAGCTTACTTCTCTAACAAATGATTCAGATGCTGCAAAAAAAAAAACAATACAAAAACACAACAATAACAAAAACAATGGGCCATCATTAATTGCTTTAAAATATGTTTTGTGCCCAATCCATGGTAACTAACACCAGCCTCACACATACCGGGGGGGGGGGGGGCTTTCATGGATTCTTGCACCGGGGCCTTAAGGTTTCTCTGCCTTAAAAGGACAGTAAATTCAAAATGAAACTTTCATGATTCAGAAAGAGCATGCAATTTTAAACAACTTTCCAATTTACTTCTGTTATCAATTATGCTTAGTTCTCCTGGTATCCTTTTTTAAAGCGTAATCATAGGTGAGCTCAGAAGCGTGCACGTGTCCATAGCCATCAGGCAAAAAAATTTAAATCAATGTTATATATACTTGCAAACTCTACTGTCATAGAGTGTCTGTAGTATTATATGGCAGCTGTGTTTGCAACTGTGTATAACATTACTATAAACATTGTTACAAACACTGCTGCCAGATGGCTTAAGATACGTGTTCGCTCTTGAGCTTACCTATGATTACTCTTTAACAAAGGATACCAAGTGAACCATGCAAAATTGGTAATAGAAGAATATTGGAAAGTTGTTCAAAATGTCATGTTCTATCCAATCCATATGTTTAATTTTGACTTTACTGTCCCTTTAAGTGATAAAATATTTATATCACATATTAGTTATTTGAAGAGCGCCAAAAGATTCCACAGCATTTTGCTAATGATGCTAAGCATTAAACTCAGTTGTGCAAATAACCATTTTATTGTAGGAACTTCTATGCCTCTTTAGTTGCATTATTTAACAGTTAATGTGCAGTGAGATGATAACAAGTGTTACATTTCTGATGGTTGCTAAGGGATAAGTTGTAGGCTGCTTGTGGAAATAATTAAGATTAAGAATAAAAATTCCGAAATTCCGTCAGTTTGTCATTTAAACTCTGCAAAGATTATTTGGCAATTGCACATAATGGAATAACTGGATAGATTGATTTGTGTGTAAGAGCAAATGTGTACAGTAATAATACTTATTTCAATTCAGTAAGCTTACTTAACCCAGATAGGATTTAAAAGATATATATATATATATATATATATATATATACACACACACACACACACATCTGTACGAGTTCTGAAATTGTTGAACAAAGCTTGGATGAACAGTACAAGAAAGTAATCACCAAAAAATAATCTCATAAAATGCCTAAGTCCTATACTAAATGATTGATTTTTATTGAATAGGAAATGGCTCACCATCTGGCTCAAAATTGTTGTTTTAAAAACATTTAAAGTATAAAGCAGTGCAAGTTTGTGTAAACTCAATGTATAAACATTTAATGCTTTATGTGGTAAGTAACGCAGCGATGGCAGCATATTTTTAAATATATATGTATATGACTATATACATATATATTTATGTGTTAATAAACATATTAACAAATATATATATATATATTTATTTATTTACAGGGAACACACTGTTTCCGTAGATCGCAATGGTAAGGCACTCTATTTTGAGGGCATTTGAGGCTCTTTTTGAAAATTTACCAGAGATTGGAGGGCAAATTGCTAATGGCTGGTTAATTATTGCGCTCCCGCAAATAGGCAAATTTGCCCATTTGTGGGCGTGGGATAATTTATCACTCAACTTGTAATCTAGCCCTAAAATTATTAACATAAACTAACATCTTATGTCATTTTTGTGATTATAATATCATTTTATATTGAGGTATTTAGCATGTGTTCATATATTTAAATGCGGTGCCTGGTCACCATTTGTGAATGTGTCTCCAGTAGAAATAAGGTAATATTGCTTTCAGTTGGTGGATACAGAAAATGTTGCCAGTTAGGTAGGAGCAATGCAATTCTTTCTAATATTATAAAATGTTCTGCTATGCAAAGCACAAAATAATTGCGTAGTTTAATACAATATTTTTAATGATAATTTGTGTAATTAACATTGAAATATTTTAATATTAGCTAATTTTAGCCTATTATTGGCTAACATTTTAGCCAGGTGGTCAGTAAAATCAGCTGGTTAGTTCCCCGATTAAGGGCCAGATTACAAGATGGGTTTTCAATGCTCCCGCTTGAGTGCTAACTCTGCTAGAAGTAAGCTTTTTACGTGTGTCTGGTAGCACTCGTATTACAAGTTGAAATGCCTGTAAAAAGCTGAACTAAGAATATCGCGCATACGATAATGTATTCCCCATAGAAGTCAATGGAGCAAGAAAAGGGGAGAAAATGTATCTCTGTGTTAAAGCCCTTTGTCTGCCTTTTTTCCCCATCTAAGACCACATATGGGGGCCGATTTATTAATTTCTGGCGGACATGATACACTGCAGCGTATCATGTCCGCCAGACATCACTGAATGCGGACAGCATATGCTGACGGCATTCAGCATTGCACAAGCAGTTCTAGTGAACTGCTTGTGCAATGCCGCCCCCTGCAGATTTGTGGCCAATCAGCCGCTAGCAGGGGTGTCAATCTACCCGATCGTATCCGATCGGGTTGATTGCTGTACGCAGCTCAGATTCGGCGGATCCAGTTAAGGAGCAGCGGTCTTAAGACTGCTGCTTCTTAACTCCTGTTTCCGGCGAGCCTGAAGGCTCGCATGGAAACAGGGCGAGTTGGCCCCATTCGGGGCATAGTAAATCTCCCCACTGTATCTTTGAGCCCTTATAAATTTTTTGGGCAATTTTTTTTTTTATTTATTAATTAGATGGTGTTATTATGAATCTAACTGTACTTTGTAGTGTATTTTTTATGTGTTTTGTGACACTTCTTTAGTTCGCTAAACAGTTAACCAGAGCTCTGAGGATGCTATAATCATTCTAGCGTAAATCTTGAGCGCAATCACATTTACTTTCAACTTGTAAACAAACATGACAAACCCCTTTTCCTTCACGTGTAACTGTTAATTTTCGTAATCTGGCATTAAAAAGGTCCTGGGTAGAAGACTGCACTTTACATACTGTTAGGGCACATTATAAGACGTGAGGTTGTTTGAGTACAAAACAATAATAATACAATCCAGCACCAGTATTTTGTTTTATGAAGACTCCATACTAGCTGAGGCGTCTGCACCATAACCAATAAAGGTATCAACAAATACAGAATTGGAAGCAGCATTCTATTAAAGCAATCATTACTAAAAATCACTTTTATTCTATACTGATAAAAGTACTTGGCTTTGAATCAATTCTGCTAGCGGTGAAAGAAACATAAATGTCATATATGAATGTAATTAAAAGGATATAAACCCCCAAAATGTGTTTCATTATTCAGACAAAGCATACAATTTTACAAAAGTTTTCAAATTAATTTTATCAAATTTGCTTAATTTCCATGATATTCTTTGTTGAAGTGAAACCTAGGTAAGTGACGTGTCTTGAGCACTACAGAGCAGGAAATACTACTGCTATCTAGGGCTTTCGCAAATGGATAATATTCTTGCAAAACTGCTGCAATATACTGTAGTGCTTTAGTGTAAGGGATAACTTTTATCTGAAAGTAAAATTAAATAGTTTGTATGAACCGCAACTGCAATGTAAGAATTCTTTGTAAATTGCGTGGTTGTTGCAAATTGTCAGTTCAGATTTAAACATAAATCTGAACTATTTAATTTTACTTTCAGCAAAGTATTAGGGTAAGGCTAGGCATTTATACTGAATACGTTTAGGTACCTCCCACTAGTTAAAGGTACAAGACGTAGTCTGGACATTAGACACATGCACACTCCTGAGCTTACGTCCCTGCTATCCAACAAAATATACCAAGAGAGCAAAGAATGTGAATCATGAATGAAAAATGTGGGGTTTCATGTCCCTTTAAATAACAATTTACAATTTACAACGAATTTTACATTATGAAGGTGTTTGCAAAAATAGTTCCTTTAAAACAGTGATCCCCAACTACGTAACACATGGGGGCTAAAGAGCAATATTTTAAAAGCCTTTTATGGTGGTATATAAATTATGGCTATTAAACACTCTGGTGGCACAAAGTCTTATTTAAGTAAGGTTGCAGTATACCCTCAAGTTGCGGCCTTATTGCTTGCCCACGCCATAAAAGCACACCTAATCCCTGGGGTCACAAAAACTATAGCACACAGTTTTTTCATCCATACACTGCTTGAGTAATAAGGTTCTCGATGCAAGCAGCCCAATCACTAGCACATGGGTTAGTATTTTTCTGTACATACTTAAATTGGAGCTGGTTATTTATCTCATGAGGTCATAGACAGTCTAACGTTGAGCAGCAGATTTTGACCAAGACATGACTTTAGCAGTGATTTCTTTTTGAATTTTTTTTTTTTATACAACAGTACATTTTGTTCATGTCCCTTTAAGGCAGAGGATAGATTTACTTTGTGAACTTCAAATGAGTAGTAGATTTTTTTCTGACAATTTTAAAAGTTATGTCTATTTCCACTCCCCCTGTACCATGTGACAGCCATCAGCCAATCACAAATGCATAAAAGTATCATGTGATAGCCATAAGCCAACTACAAATGCATACACGTTTATTCTGTGGATTCTTGCACATGCTCAGTAGGAGCTGGTGACTCAAAAAGTGTAAATATAAAAAGACTGTGCACATTTTGTTAATGGAAGAAAATTGGAAAGTTGTTTCAAATTGCTGCTCTATCTGAATAATCAAAATTTAATTTTGACTTGAGTGTCCCTTTAATGTTTTGAAAGCTTTCCACTCTGCAATATGCTCAATGGAAATAAATACACAAATGTCTCTATTCCAAATTGCTGCAACAACAAAAGGTAGATGAGGTTTGTTACATTGCCAGAATTTTTTTGAAGAATGAGAAAAATTCAAATGTCACTTAGGGCTCAATTTGGAAAATCACAGAGGCTACTTTTATGAATTAATTTTCTTTACAAATAAGTATAGCTTTAAACAATTAACATTATAGGTATTTGTTTGTTTTGTTATTGTTTTTAATTTTATAGACAGTAGACTTTTTACAGCAACAAACAAATCTAGCAAATACATTGCTGAATACATTGATCCCTAAGGTTGTTTGTTGTCCCAAGAGGTATACTATTAAGTCTTGCATCCTTGAAAACATTTTTCATAATAATTAGACTACAATTTGATTGTGTGACATGATCTGGCTTAAAAGAAACAATGATCCATTAAATAATTTACAGTTTATGGCTATGTTGGATTTACATTTCTGAATTTATATTTATAATCACATTTACTTCTGATACAAACCTTAGCTACACTTACAACCCAAATCTAATGAAACCTGAATTCTTTTACCTTCCCCAATTAACCCTTTTAGGAACACACAAGAGAATGGTTCCCAACCTATATGGGCTAAACTTTGCAAAGCAAGAGAAAAAAAAATCTCTGTCTAAGCACAAACCCAGCTATTATATTGCAGGTGCAAAAATAGAAAAGTTGCATAGCACAAGCAATTAGGGGGCTGATTACAATCAATCTTTTGATGATTATCAGCATGTTAGTCTGCCTATGAGTAGTTTTCAATGTTGATACAATCACAATCAGCCATTTTAATTAGTTATTGGCAGCCCATTTTTCATGACGATCACATTTGAAATGATCAATTAAAAACGTATTATATTGCACCGCTCAAAGGACTTTATATACCACAGTCTAAACATTTTTACTTATTAACTAGCATTCCAAAAATTGGGATATTGTTTTTTTGCTTGAGTAAAATAGACTAATATTACCCCAGCCATATTTGTTGGCATTAGGACCAAACAGATACAATTGCTTCCTGCTTAATCAATTAAATATATATATAAAAAAACTAATAATCACTAATAACAGGATAGCAAGATTAAAAACCCAACAAACACACATGTCCACTTAAAGGGACATAAAACAGTCTGTTTTCATTGTTGTAAAAACAAAACAAAAAAACACTAAGCTGTAAGTGGGTTATACTTAATAGAAATAAGTGCATTATCTATGATGCAGCGCGCATTATGCACTTCAAACTCCCATTAGAGCAGTGATATCATAGATGATATGATATGACTGCTCTAATGGGAGTTTGAAGTGCATAATGCGCGCTGCGTCATAGAAATTGTTTATTGTCTTGAAGAAGGCCCATAAATGGGTCGAAACGTTGACTTCTACAAATAAGGTATAAATAACTTGCAAAACTGTTTGTTGCTGTATAAATTCCTGTGAGTGCCCTCCTGCATTTGGATATTTATTTATATATATATATATATATATATATATATATATATATATATATATATATATATATATAGATAGATAGATAGATAGATAGATAGATAGATAGATATACAGAATATATATATATATATATACATATATATAAAGTATATATTCTTTAAAACTTAAATATATGATATTTCAGGAATAAAATAATTTAAATTCATATTTATAGGTGTGTTTTATAGAATATTAGAATCAACATAACCTTTAAATATAAGAATTTATTAATATCCGTGTTTGTTTCAAATGTTTCAAATTTTGTTAAATTAGTTGAAAAGGGCATTGTGACTCTTTAAACATAGTAGAAAAAAAGTTGTGTGTTTTCTCGGTACCTTATTAGACAGTTACCTAATTGAAAAAATAAAATAATAAACAAAATGATTACCTTTATTGGAATATTGCATACATATGTTTTCATCTACTTAACTGCAAAGGGCTCCAATGCACACCCACACAAACACATACATAGTATATATATATATGTATGTCTTATGTGTGTACACATGTATTTATGTGTTTATATCCGTATAAATACATATATTCACATATAAATACATAAATAAATCTACATACATAGACATACATATATAGATGGATAGATAGATAGATGATTGATAGATAGATGATTGATAGATAGATAGATAGATAAACATACATATCCATCTCTAGAGATGTATATGAATGTAGCTCAATGTTAAAGCCCTTTGCCTGCCTTTTTTTTCTAACACCTGAGATCTCATATCTTTTGTGTGCAATATTTTTTAAAAAAATCATTTTTATTAGATATTTTTATTGAGTGTAACTGTACCTTGTAATGTATTTTTTAAGTGTTTTGTGACACTTTTTTGTTTTACTAAACATGGAACCAGAGATTTCAGGCCATGGTAATCATTCTAGTGTACATCGCAATTGCGCTCAAATGATCGCATTTACTTTCAACACATAAGCCGGACGAACACAAACACCCACGATAAACCTCTTATGAATAAATAGAACATTTTCTTCAATATGAAGAACATTGGAATGTGAAATATTAATATTTTCATGTCGGGTTAGCGCACTTGAGAAAATGTGATCGGGTTTACGAGCGAGTAGGATGTTAGCTTTTATTCCACTTTTTGCTCTCCATTGAAGTCTACGGGGGAATACATTAACACGGTCGTGATATTCCAACTTCGGCTTTTTGTGCACTTTGGGTTAGTGGGTGAGCGAAAACATTTTTTACTTTCAAATTGTAATACGAGCGCCACCTGACGCGCGCAAAAAAGCTTACCTCTAGCGGAGTTAGAGCGAGAGTGGGAGCGATAAATAGCGCTCCACTTGTAATCTGGACAACAGAGTTGCAGCATTTATAATGCAAAAATTGCATGCGCTAACATGAAAATGTAATATAGAATTTATAAATTAACATTTTATGACTATAGAATATTAAAAAAAAATGACAAACTACATTTTCTTAGAAATGAGAGGCAGCTGAATTTTTAACATGAAGCCTGACCTACTTAAAATAAAACAATTGAGCTTAAATGCTTCAAATTTAGATTTGCTTCTTTGTTTCTTTGCTGCCTCTTTAATAATAAAATAGGTATAGGGCTCCTGAGAAAGGGCCCCATAGGGACCAAAACATTGAGCAAAATACACAGATTTCTTTCTTGTCATCTCTTGTCTACTTCCATTATACCATTATGATTTATCTATTTTGACGACATCTGATGTTTGAAATAAATAATGCGGACACGCACAGATATATACACACCAACATACACACACACATACAAACACACACACACATATGCATACACATACACACACAGGCATACACACACACATACAAATACACACACATACAAATACACACACACATATGCATACACATACACACACAGGCACACACACACACACACATAAAAACACACACACATATGCATACACATACACACACATACAAACACACACACAGACATACACACACAAACAAACACACACACAGAGATACACACACATACAAACACACACACACATAAGCATACACACACAGACATACACACACATACAAACACACACACACATACACATACACACACAGACATACACATACACACACAGACATACACACACACATACACATACAGACATACACACACACATACAAACACACACACAGACATACACACACATACAAACACACACATACACATACACACACACATACAAACACACACACAGACATACACACACACATACAAACACACGCACACATATGCATACACATACGCACACACACATGCAAATACACATACACACAGTGATTTAACTATTAAAACAGGACATAATGATGATTCCACTCTTGTTTAAGCAGAACCACACACATCAGTGATATAATCCTTTGATTTCCAGAAACACATCCAGCCCTTTATATTTTTTCTGCACTTTCATAAGAATATAAGGGGCAGATGGAAGGAGAATTATACAATCTTGTGACACAGCAATCAAGACCTGTGCAGCATTCATAAACACTGGCAACCCCATTGAACCATGCATGAAAGTTTCCATGGTCTGTGTGTTTCCACCCTCCATAATGATGAAGGGTATTGAATGTATGCAGTTTATTGCTATGTGTGGTGCACAAATGGGTAACACTTGCCATTATGTCATACTCAATTGAAAATAGGCACCACCACATCCGATAAAATGGATTCTTGCCATAATGCTGAGGTCTGATTTTAAAGGGTGCTACAGCCTCAACTCCATGATGGCTATTGTACTTCCCATGCAAGCACTAAACTTGACTCAGAACTATATCAGAGCGCCAACAGTAGAAGGCAGGGTCTCAAATAAACCAAAAACAACTTCACAGGTGTGTTTCCAGTGTGTTTATTACAACACAATCAGAACAATAATGGTTAACTTTCCAACTATGTTCATTGTGTATCTTGCGATGCAATGAGAACACTTAGGTTAGAGCCCAATATTGTACTTTTGCAGGTCAAAGCAAGTGGATGGAGAACGATATATAATTAAACTCTCAATGGCAGCTTACAATCGTAATCAATCAGGGTTAACTGAATACAATCCCCTTAGAAGAGGATCCTAGAACCTTTTGCAGCGGTGTAAAACATACAAAATAACAAATGAATGTGGAATTAACAACTCTGTTAGTGAATAAAATAGTTGGTGCCGTATTTCAGTGATGCATATAATTGCAGTGCAAATTGAATAAGGTAAAGAACCCAATTCACAATAAACAATAATTCAGTGTCTCCTAAAAAACAATACACAAACTGATTTGGAAAATATTCAAAAAACGTGATAAAAGAATAAAGTCTGGTTTATAAAATGTGGTGGTGTAATGAAAAACTATTGCAGTAAAGAAACAGTCTGGTGATTAATCCTCAGCTCAGTGCTCAATCCAAAAAAAATGAAAAAATATATAATAAAAAATCTTTAAAGTGTCAAACTAGACCAATTGTGAATGAGTTTGTGCAATGCTTGACAACCTAAAATTCGAGCAGTTTATATGCAAAAAATCGATATGTTAGGTGTTTCATTTTCCTCACGGTCCTATGTGTGTGGGATTTTTCAGTCAGCCCTGGGTCCCTTTGCTCTCAAGCGTGCGGTCCCTCAGCCCTTTCAAGCCTTTGTTCCCTCTGCTCTCTAGCTCACGGTCCCTCTGCCGAAAAAATATATGATAGTGTAGATTGCTACAAATAAGTATAGAATTTGAAATGAAACTTACCAGCCAACGCGTTTCGGTCAAATAGTGACCTTTCTCCTTACACCACCACATTTTATAAACCAGACTTTATTCTTTTATCACGTTTTTTGAAAATTTTCCAAATCAGTTTGTGTATTGTTTTTTAGGAGACACTGAATTATTGTTTATTGTGAATTGGGTTCTTTACCTTATTCAATTTGCACTGCAATTATATGCATCACTGAAATACGGCACCAACTATTTTATTCACTAACAGAGTTGTTAATTCCGCATTCATTTGTTATTTTGTATGTTTTACACCGCTGCAAAAGGTTCTAGGATCCTCTTCTAAGGGGATTGTATTCAGTTAACCCTGATTGATTACGATTGTAAGCTGCCATTGAGAGTTTAATTATATATCGTTCTCCATCCACTTGCTTTGACCTGCAAAAGGTATGGTTTGTCACATTTAATGCTTTGATAAAGGGAGTTTACAACAGACCACTAGAAGCTCCAAATCTGCTTACAGGCAGGTATTGGTGTTAAAAAGCTCCAAAATTGAGTTTATTTGCTCCAATGAATGGTTGGACCAAGCACTAGACTGTTAACATGGATCCATGAGGGACATTAAGATTGTTTTTAATTTTTATTGTTAATTCTATAAATCTGTTTTTAATATCCTGAATATCCTGAGGATTGTGATTTTATAATAAATTGATTTAGACAACTGTTTGTTAATTTTGGTATCCAATGTTGTTTAAGTACAATATTGGGCTTTAACCTAAGTGTTCTCATTGTATCGCAAGATACACAATGAACATAGTTGGAAAGTTAACCATTATTGTTCTGTGTTGTAATAAACACACTGGAAACACACCTGTGAAGTTGTTTTTGGTTTATTTGAGACCCTGCCTTCTACTGTTGGCGCTCTGATATAGTTCTGAGTCATTGTATTTCCAATTTTTGACCACTAGGGGTCAATCCATCCGAGCTAAGGGTCATTTTCAGCAGGCGCTTGGTGAATCTGTCTAACAAGCACTAAACTTGCACAGATCAACATACAAACTGTATTTCCAGTGTACCATAGATGGAAGAACATGCGCTTACACTGTCAATTACCCCAGGATTCTGTGGAGGAAAAAGGACAAAAGTCACAGAGCCATAACTTCAGGACCGCTCCTTAACCCAATTTTGACCTCACAACCATGGTGGCTGCAAACTGCATTTACTTCTGCCTCCTGTACACCCCAGCACATAAGGGAACCCCTACCTACAGGAACCACTGCTAATTCCCAGCAACATTCAAGAAACCTTCTCCATTTCCCATCAGCTGCCAAGAGACTCCCTTACATGGGCTAAAAAACACAGTCACCCACTAACACTTGAATAGTACGCAAAGCAGATTTGTAGAGCAAGATTGATCGATATGTTGCTGCCGATGCTTTCTTTCTTTTCTTTAAGAAAGTCTGAATTCTATAAATTAAATACAAATGGAGAATTTTCTTATGAATAGCCTTGTTTTTTTTAAATAGTTAAACAATGCTGGCATTTATTGCTTAACTAGTATGTTAAAGGCTCAGTAAAGTTTAGGTACTTTAATTATAAATATGGATGACATATTATTGGATGGCATATTAATAGTAAATATTAAATTTAGTTTTCAGTTATATGTATATTTTGTCATTCAAATTTTTTTTTATTGATGCATTCTTTTCACGGATCCGTTACGGACCCATCAGCTGCCCACTCCTCTAAGCAAGGTATACAGAATGAGTGAAGAGTGCGTGCGAATGAAGAGAACAGAGCAATTAGCAACCTTTCTATTGGCTTGCCTTTTTATAAAAAAGGACCAGAGTTGAGGGTGTTGAGGGTGACCAGGTGACACTCCCCTATAAAAAAACTTAACACACATTTTTTAAGCACTAAAATAAAAATTTAGGAGAAAATATTGAAAAGCATATATCTAGTACAAATAGCATGTTTGTAAATCAAATAATATTCCTAAGTGTACTGGCCCTTTACATTATTATCAGGCGTGAATCAAGGGCACTTGCCACTTGGGTGCAGAAATATTCGATGCCCCCCCAACAGAAAAAAAGGACAATTATTTAGTATAATTATATTGGTTCCATTTTTGGTGAGCAACCTGGGTTGTCCTTGCTGATTGGTGGATATATTCATCCACCAATAAAAAAAAGTGCTTTCCAGAGTTCTGAATCCAAAAAAAAAGCTTAGATGCCTTCTTTTTCAAATAAATATAGCAAGAGAATGAAGAAAAATTGATAATAGGAGTAAATTAGAAAGTTGCTTAAAATTGCATGCTCTATCTGAATCAGGAAAGAAAAAAATTTGGGTTCAGTGTCCCTTTAAGTTTCTTCTTCCAGAAGCAAAATATTTACTATATGCTTAGCCATTTATGCAATTTCGATTTTTGCTCAAATACTGTTCCTATAATGAATTATTTAGGACTAGTTACATCTCACTACAGGTAGGCTAGAGGCCAAAAAATTGTATTATGCATGTCTTGCTTCTGAATAGATTTACCTCCTTAGGCAATCAACTAAACATGACTGAGCAGGTATCTGTGATGCTTTGAAGTTGACTTTTGTATTTTATAGTCTGAATTTAAACACAATGGTGAGTATCTGCTACAAAAGGACAACGGTAATACATTTTACTTGCATTAAAACCCCTGAAATCTCTTCACCAATCTCTAATTTCTAAACAATGTACTTTCAAGATACAGTTGTTTTCCACCTGATTAAAATGTTTGATATGTAGTTGCCACATTCACAAATGCATACCTCCCAACATTTCAAAATTAAAAAGAGGGACACCCCCCCCCCCCCCCCCCAAAAAAATTGAAATGTGGTGGGCGGGGCTTAAAAAATCATAAGACCATTTGCACATTTATTAATAAATTCTTTAAAACTACTCTCTGCATTCCCCATTAATATTCTAGATTCTGGCCTTTAAAGTCAGCAAAAATGCACAGTAGCACGCTACATAGCATACACTTGCACATGCACATACACACATACTACATAGCATACAGTTACATATGCAGATACACACACACTACAGAGCTTACACTTACACATGCAGATACACACACACTACATAGCATACACTTATACATGCAGATACACACACACTACATAGCATACACTTATACATGCAGATACATGCACACTACATAGCATACACTTACACATGCAGCATACACTTATACATGCAGATACACAGACACTACATAGCATACACTTATACATGCAGATACACACACACACTACATAGCATACACTTATACATGCAGATACACACACACTACATAGCATACACTTATACATGCAGATACACACAGACTACATAGCATACACTTATACATGCAGATACACACACACTACATAGCATACACTTATACATGCAGATACACACACACTACATAGCATACACTTATACATGCAGATACACACACACACTACATAGCATACACTTATACATGCAGATACACACACACACTACATAGCATACACTTATACATGCAGATACACACACACTACATAGCATACACTTATACATGCAGATACACACAGACTACATATCATACACTTATACATGCAGACACACACACACTACATAGCATACACTTATACATGCAGATAAACACTTATACATGCAGATACACATACACACACTACATAGCTTACATTTATACATGCAGACACACACACACTACATAGCATAAACTTATACATACAGATACACACACACAGTTATGGATACAGATAGACACACACACTACATCATATATGGGTATCTGTTATTTATTGTATGGGGTCCTGGGGTTAGCAAGCACATTAGCTGGCAGTCTGCGGCTGCCACTGCTCATTGTATCAAACTGAAGGCATGCTAGTATTATCACCAGGGGTTAGATATCATCATTACCAGAGGTAGGTTAGAGAGGTCACCATTACCCGTGGTCAGAGTGTAAACAGCCTTCTTACTCCTGCTTAACCCCCTTTTCCAAATCGGGACAGATGGCTAGCAACTCGGGACAGAGGGACAGATCCCTAAAATCGGGACTGTCCCGCGAAAATCGGGACAGTTGGGGGGTATGCAAATGATTAAAGTTCTGAACCTATAAGTGGTTTTCTATATTTGCTTGGAATTCAAGTCATTTTAGTGTGAGCAGTAATGTCATTGCCTTTTTCAAAGTGACATGGAGGCTATTGACTAGAAATAATTTGTTTTTTAGTAAGAATTCAAAATATATATTGTAAACCTTACAGAGTCTATAATATATAATATGTGAATAGTGTATATGGTGGCTAGTTCATAAATATTCCATGATCCCAAATTAGAAGTGTTTTGTCCACTCTGTTTTTATTGATTATATTCGCAATTTATACTCATCTTAAAATATTCATGTCCACCAATATTGACAAAACCTTGCCCCAATCTTCCCAGATCTACGCCACATATCTCACAGACTTTATCCATGCACCCCCCGCTGCTAAGGCCCTTCTACCTTACTACCTGTCCCTGACACTTTTTTTTTCAAAATGATGTTGTTGTTTTTTATGTTTAGAAAGAAAATCACCAAATGCAGAAAATAAACAATAGCATATTTTGCAAAACCCCTTATCTGTTTTCAGATCTTTATAGTTTATACTCTTATGTTTATTTTTATAGTTATAGGTATAAATTTTAGATGTAAAAAACATTTCTGTTATTGGATCTTCTACACTAAAAGCCTGTGTGTGTGTGTGTGTCACGGAGGAGGTCGCTGTATGAGAAGCGTCAGTGTCAACCCCCTGTTGGACGGTATCACTTGTCCCCTTGGCATATGTTCAGCTTGATTTACTGTTGGAGTGAGTGGTTGGGACGAAGCACAGGGTGGAGTGTTTATTTCTATGCCCTCTACAGTGTTAGTATGCTAGCCCCCTTGAACTAACTCTACCTTGCCACATAGGTATAGAAGGTATTTATCAGGAGGACCCAGCCTGGTTGGCTTTTGTATTTTCAGCTACTGTCCAGATTCAAGGACTTATACTTTGGAATTATTCCATAATCAATGAATGGACTTGATGGCCAATTATACTATTGGAGATCCCTGTTTTATACTCTTGGGTAATGAATGATTTGCATATGCTAGTTACCTTAGACCATTAATTATGTGGTTATGTTTTTCTTTTTCTTGCTCATTGTGTAACATTACAATAAACTAGTGTGTTATTTATCTAGCATCAGTGATAGTGTGTATTTAAGAATCTGGTAGTTCTTATTACCTTTTTATTAAGGCTTAATATGGGGTTGCTGGACAAGGTTTACTTTATGTTGTCTCTATTTTGAGTATTTTGAGATATATATATATACCTGTATATACAGTATATATATATATATATATGATTTATATCTATATATATATATATATTTACATAGTATATATATGAGAGCGATAGATAGAGAGCTGTAAAGTGTTGAAAAATAGTTTCATAAAAAATAATTTTGCTGTCATTTAACACAGTTTATAACCTTTTTTCTTTTTTACATATTTGCCAGCATTCCAAGATGTTTTGAAATATTTCTATAATTTTGTGCCTGTGTGTTATACACCTTGAAATGGCATCAGAAGCCTATCTAGAAATATAAATAAATATATGGTCTTGATTCATTAAACCAATATTTATTACTATTGTATAGTCTATCAGTATTGGGTAGGACAGACATTTACATACACACACATTTTTATGTATTTAATCTGTGATATCTCATACAGCTTACTAGGGGCTAGATTACAAGTGGAGCAGTAACTACTGCTTGTGCTAGAGTGATAATTGCGCTTGCGGTAAAAAAGTTAAACATTTTTTTTCTAGCGCTAACCCGACTCGCACCTTTTGTAGGGCATTTCCCTAAAGCGATCAAGCTCTTTTATAAAAAGGAAAAAAAAATAATCCCTCTAAAAAATTGCAGCGAGTTCACGCAAACAAATTTACTTGTAATATGGATTTGAGTGTAAAAAATACTGCAACCTCACAATCGCGTTTCCTCACCTAGCGCTATTGATCATCTAGCCCTAAATCTGTAGGAAACACAAGAAATCACAAACACAACATATAGAAAAGATGTTTAGCAATTATTCTTGAAATAATTTTTTATTGCATTTCCATGATTGTAATTTACTCTACTTTCATCCTTTTAAATGGGATTTCTATCAGAAATTGTGCTTAAAATGTTAAAGGGACATGAAACATACATTTTTTGCTTTTTGATTCAGCAACTGCATTTAATTTTAAACAACGTTCAAATGTACTTCCATTACTTAATTGGTTTTGTTCTCTTGTTATCCTTTTTTTAAAAAGCATACCTAGCTAGGCTCAGGAGCTGCTGATTGGTGGCTGCACAAATATCCCTCATGTTATTGACTCACCCATGTGCATTGCTGTTTCTTCAACAAAAGCCTATGAAGAAAATGAAGCAAATTAGATAATAGAAGTAAACTGGAAATTTGTTTAAAATTGTATTCTAAGGGGCCTATTTATTAAAGTCATCGACGGACATGATACGATGTAGCATATCATTTCCGCCGCACATCGATAAATGTCACAGTACATACTGTCGGCATTTATCATTGCACAAGCAGTTCTTGTGAACTGCTTGTGCAATGCCGCCCCCTGCAGATTCGCGGATAATCGGCTGCCAGCAGGGGTTGTTAATCAGCCCGATCGTATAAGATCTGGCGGATTTTTACATAGTAACCTTCATTTCCAAAACTGGTTAGCTAACAAATGGAGGGAATTTGAGAGTTATAACCATGACTATAAGGACAAGCCAGAAATACTCTGGGAGACTGGAAAAGCTGTGTTACGTGGGGAGATCAAGGCTTACATGTGTGCCCTTAAAAAGAAAATTTTACAGAAAGAAATCCAACTCTCTAATAGTGTGAGGAACGCATACAACGCGTTCATAGCTGTTCCCTCCAAAAAGCTTGGAGAAAAATCTACAAATTTAAAAACACAAAGGGATATCTTTCTTAAACAACAAATGATATCTGAAGACATTAGAAAGAAATCACTTTATGGTGGCTACTCAGGGAAAGCAGCAAAATATCTTGTTAAAATCACTAAAAAGAGATCTTCTAACTATATCACCGCAATTAGATCTGGGAAAAACAGATTTACCTCCAACCACGACATTCAACATACGTTTACAGACTTCTTTAAAAATCTTTATAAAGCTGAACCTCCCAATATAGAATCAAAAGAGAGGTTCTGGGATAATGTTAAGATACCTAAATTGCCACAGGAGATAATTAATCAACTTAATGCTCCGATCTCTACACAAGAAATTCTTACTGGTATTACAACTGCCAAACTTAATAAAGCCCCCGGCCCCGACTCGCTCCCTGCCGAATTCTATAAGATCCTTACAGATCAAATAGCTCCTATCTTACATAAGCTATTTAATTCTTATTATTCCGCAGATATCCCATGTTCCCAGTATTTTGCGACATCTAATATAGTTTTAGTTCTTAAAAAAGAAAAAGATCCTGAAACTCCTTCTTCATATCGACCTATTTCCCTATTAAATTTTGATTATAAACTTCTTACGTCCATAATTGCAAAAAGATTGGCCCCCCATTTAAATAATATTATACATGATAATCAGGCTGGTTTCATGATGGGGAGAAGCCCGACAAAAAATATTCGTAAGGTTATGCTGGTTCTGGACTACCTGCGGAATAATAAGAAAGTATTAAAAAAAGAAGATGCTGCTATCCTAACAGTCGACGCCGAAAAGGCTTTCGACTACATCTGTTGGGACCATCTCTTTGCGGCCCTGGAAAAGTTTGGCTTTTTCGGAAACTTCATAAATGTGATCAAGGCTATTTATAACAGTCCATCCTCAGCAATCTTTATCAATGGTACTATTACGGATCGTTTTATGTTACAGAGAGGTACTAGGCAGGGATGCCCCCTTTCGCCTATCCTCTTCAATATATCATTAGAACCACTGGCGATTTTCCTTAGGCAACAGCTAGAAGGTATCCAGATTGGTAATCAAAAATATGTTCTTGCCCTGTATGCGGACGATTTACTCCTTTTCCTATCTGGGCTAAAAGAAAGCCTTCCTAAGCTATTAGAGTCAGTGCAAATATTTGCGTCATTCTCTGGCTACAAAATTAATCTCCAAAAATCCGAACTACTATGGATACACAGAACTGCCTGCCATGCACTAGATCACCCATTTAGAGAAGTCACTCAAATAAAATATTTAGGAATAACATTGTCAAAATCTTCTCACGAATGGTATGAGTTGAATTATGTTAAATTTTTCAATTATTGTAAGCTGAAATTGAATGACTGGGCCTTGCTTCCTATTTCTCTTTCAGCACGGATAATGCTTATTAAAATCATACTTTTACCTAAGTTAATATACCTTCTCCAAAATATACCCTTACTTTTACATAAGGCAGACATAAAATTATTTAACCGAACATCCAACGAATTCCTCTGGAAAGGGAAAAGACCTCGAATTGCTTTAAGTGCACTATCATTTTCTAAAGAATCGGCGGGCCTTGCTTTCCCGAATATTACCCACTATAATATTGCTTCAATTGCAAAACTGGCGGCTGATTGGATCTCAGAGAAGGAATTTTTTACTGTTTTTGCTGGGGAGGCAAACCTTGTCCACCCATTTAACTTAAAAGCTCTTCTACATTGCCCAATTCCACAACTGCCTCCGCGAATTGCTAAAATGCCGACGTTTAAAAATGTGATCCTGGCATGGCAGAAGTTCTGTGTAGAAATTGGCACAACCCCATTTGTTTCGGAATATCTCCCAATTCAGGGATGCCCAGGATTTGCTCCAGGTTTCACATATAAGGTTTTTGAGAGGTGGAAATTGAAAGGGCTGACCTCTTTAAAACAGCTAGTTACTCCCAGTATAATAATTAGATCATTCCTCGACATTAGAGCAGAGTATGAGCTTCCTCAAACCGATCACTTTGCGTATTTGCAAATAAAGCATTACATTACAGATCTTAAACTTAAATTTGGCTCGAACTGGACATATCCCCCGTTAAGGAGTTTAATGAATCAATATACTAGCGGGGCTTCGTCAATTTCCTTATTCTATCGGTTGATGTCGCTCTCTAAACATGAGGCTCAACTGGAGAAAATAGTATCTATTTGGAATAATACCTTTCCAGAGCTTAGGCCCCGACAAATCCAAGTAAGCCTGAACTTGTTGAATAAAACAGGAAATGCCTTAGCATGGCGCGAAAGGCATTTAAAAATGATTTATGCTACATATATTACCCCTGACAAATTATCTAAATGGTATAGAAAAGTTACTGGATGTTGGAAATGTCAGGCTCAACAAGCAAATCTCTTACATTGTATCTGGTTATGCCCCAAAGTTCAGCAGTTCTGGCTGAAAATACAGTTCTGGTTGAATAAAATTTTAGATGCAGAAATTAGGCTAGAGGCCCAAATGGTCATTTTCTTAGTTGAATCTTCACAACAGCAAAAGAACTATAAGCTAATTAATACCGTAATTCTATTGGCTAGGAATGCGATTCTGACATCTTGGAAGCTCTCCCACCTCCCTTCTTTCATAAAATTCAAAAAAGAAGTATTGAAACAATGTATGGTGGAACAATATGCAATATCTAAGTATAATGAGGTTCATATAAAGAGATTCCTAGAAAAATGGGGCCTAGTAATATTGTCACTCCCTGTTCAGGCACAGCAGCAGTTAATTAAGCCACTTAGTCAATCGGCCTACATGCTTGAATTGATTAATGCGGGCAGATACCCAGCATCCTGGGTCGAATAGTGAAAGAGCAGAGAGGGTTGGGGGGCAATGCATTTTTTTTTATTTATTTTTTTCTCTCTCTCCTTCTTCTTTTTTTTTGCGTCTTCCTTCTCTACGCTTTTCCCCTTCCCTCCCCCCCCCGTAGTGACATCACTTAAAACTATGTTTAACCCTAGGATAGATTCCTAGGTATTTACGTCCTTATAGAGATTAGCTTTATATATTCCTAGGATAAACTCAAATTATGTGACACACAAGCTATAACTTTCCTTGGCCACACCCCCTTGAGAGACATCATTGTATTTTCTATTTTTAAGTTGTGCTTCTTTTTTCTTTTTTTTTTCCTATTTACAAATCATTGTCATTGGCTTAAATGCTCTTTAATTTGTTAAGATTTGTCTCTCCGCTGTAAACAATATTGTTTGTATTTCTGTTTCAAGGCTTGTAACAAGATGACTGTGTGTACGTTATCATTAAATAAATACTTTATAAAATAAAAAAAAATAAAAAAAAAAAAAAATAAAAAAGATCTGGCGGATTGATGTCCACAGCCTCAGAGCAGGCGGACCATTTATGGAGCAGCGGTCTTTAGACCGCTGCTTCATAACTGCTGTTTCTGGCGAACCTGAAGGCTCGTGTGGAAACAGGGGTAACAAGCTCCATTCAGAGCTTGATAATTCGCCCCTTAATCTGTATCATGAAAGAAAAATTTTGGGTTTCATGTTCTTTTTAAAAATTAAGAAAAATCATAGTGCAAAAATGTTGTTATACACATCATACCCAAATGCGAATAGCATTCAGACACTTAACAATCTTAGACACTGTACCGGGGGAATCAATCCAAACACCACAATGTTTTTAATATTTTGCCCCATCTTTGTGTTTGTGTCTCCTTTTGTGAGGTGTTTTTTGGCCTAAGTTTGTCATGGGTTAAATGATAACTTGTAGTGTAAAATTGGTCCAGATTATCATTTAGCAGTTCCCATTGATATAAATGGGAGCCAAAAAGAGTAGGATATGGCTGATGTTTAGGTTGCACTAAGTGGAAAAAATGTACTATATAAACTGCAGAGGGAAGTTACCCATTAAAAAATAATAATTAATGGTTATCGGCTAACGGCTGCTTATAATTCTTTATAGGCAACTATGTAAACATAACCTGCCCATGATGTGCACCCAGAATCAGTTATTACACTTTAATGACTTACTATTGTCATTCAGCCAAAAACTTTTTTTGTATAATGGTTCGATTGTAATTGAGGCAAATATATTTAGAAAGGGGTATAAAAACTAATCCCTTTACTCATGCATGAAAAAGTCACACTACAAAAAATGTATTGTATCTAAAGCTGTAATGTTAATTTAGGAATAATTATATTAATTATAACTGCTCATATATATTTAAATAAAATATATTGTGCTAGATTAGAAGTGAAGTGAAAAGTATTAGTGCTATTGAGCACAAGCTGCGCTTAAATAAAATTAATAGCGGTCCTATTCTTGCACTGGCTATAATAAGTAAAATATTAATGTGAGAGTGAATCTCAGGTGTGCTAACATCTAGAGGTTGTATAGTGCAGCTGCGCTAACTCCCTTTCCCCTTCTATGCGGAGCTTCTGGCTTTTGCTTGCGCACTAACCTGAAGGGCAACTACGCTAAAGCTGAAGCTGCATTAAAGGGACACTGTAACCAAAATTTTTCTTTTGTGATTCAGATTGAGCATGCAATTTTAAGCAACTTTCTAATTTACTCCTATTATCAAATTTTCTTCATTCTCTTGGTATCTTTATTTGAAATGCAAGAATGTAAGATTAGATGTCGGCCCATTTTTGGTGAACAACCTGGGTTGTCCTTGCTGATTGGTGGATAAATTCATCCACCAATAAAAAAGTGCTGCCCAGAGTACTGAAACCAAAAAAAAGCTTAGATGCCTTCTTTTTCAAATAATGATAGCAAGAGAACGAAGAAAAATTGAAAATAGGAGTAAATTAGAAAGTTGCTTAAAATTGCATGCTCTTTCTGAATTACAAAAGAAAAAGTTTGGGTTCAGTGTCCCTTTAAGAAATGCTTGAAATACCTTTGTTCTATACTTAAAAGAAAATGTTCTTTTTATTTTTTAAATATATTTCTATATATGTATCTATATGAATATATATATAGATATATATAGATAGACAGATAAATAGATAGAATTAAAAATAAAAATAACTTTCTTCTAAGTGAAGAACAAAGGTATTTCTACTATTTCTATTAAAAAAAAGTTTAATTTGTTTAAAATTTATATTTCTTTCCTAAAATATGGAGAGTCCACAAAGTCATCAATTACTAGTTGGAATATCACTCCTGGCCAGCAGGAGGAGGCAAAGAGCACCACAGCAAAGCTGTTAAGTGTCACCCCCTACCCACAATCCTCAGTCATTCTCTTTGCCTCTGTCAATGGAGGAGGTGAAGTTTTGGTGTCTGAAGAAAATTGGATTTCTTTCACTACAAAGATGTTTTGGGTATAGCTGTAGTCCACGTCAATCTCTGCAGTAGAGTAGTGGTGGCTTTAAAGCAGTTAAGAACTTGTGAGTTGAGCCTTGCTTTGTTTCCTAACATATTGCTGCCCTAGTATAGAAAGCTAGAGTAGGTTTACTCTGTTCTTTCTTTTTTCTACAGTTCTCTGTAAGGAGTATGTGTCTTTTCATGCCTGCTGGACGACTAGATTGCAGGTAAGTGCCTTTTGTCTTCTAGGTATGAAGACTGCACTTCATGGGTTAACTATACAGATGAGGACATGATATCCTTAGATAAGTTAACTAATACTGCATATCTTTATTGGGACTTGAAAATCCTTTATGTGGGTACTTCAAATGGGAGATACAGTATTTTTTAGTCAGGATGGCTCTTAGCATTTTATTCTTGTGTGACTTTAAGAGGAGAACACAAGAGGAATTTCTGGTGTTATTTTGCTCCAATACAGCTGTGTGTTGCGCTGTTATGAGGGTTCTCTATGGGAACTTTTAATTGTGGCTGTTTTCCCGGCAGTGGAATGCGTGCTTTCTGCTTGATGCGCAGTTCCTGGCTGCCGATCATGTGACCCACCCCTTTGATATGAAGAGAGAGCGGTGTCATTTTCTTTTCTGTTGCTGGGTCAGCAAGGAATGTGCATCGTGTGAGCTAGTGTCAGTGTGCAAGGTTCCACTCGAGTCACCATTTCTGGAGTTCCCTTATGTACGGTAGGGCACCTCAGAGACCTGGGGTGAAGAGGTTGTCATTATTTAATGTTTCATAACGTTTTTTGAGACTTTTTATACTTAAAGTGATAGTAAGTTTTTTTCATCAAAATTATTTATTATAAAAAAATATAATCATTTTTGTGGAATTTCTCCCTCTATGAACATGGAATCTGACCCCATTGTTTTGAATAAATGTTTATTATGCCTGGAGACCCAAATTGTTGCGCCTATGCAATTTTGTGCCTCATGTTTATCTAGAACTTTAGAATGTAAAGATAAATTATTACCCTCTGAGCCAAATGTTTCTCAGGATGATGCTGTTCAGGCAATGCCACAGCTTTCTCCTCCAACATCCCAAGCCTCTATTGTGTCACATACAATGCCCTGCAGTTCCTCTCAGCCTCCTGGAGGAGTTTATTTGCCTGCAGAAATTGCTGCTCAGGTGTCTTCTGCAGTATCTGCGGAATTATTTTCCTATGTTAAAAGGAAAACCCAAGAGGAAAATAAGAGATTCAGATAATAAGGTTTCTGTTCCACCTGCTGCTACACAGGTTGCCCTTCCTCATAAGTCTGATGAGGAGGATACGTTGGTAGCCTCTAAAGGGTGAAATCTCAGATTCGGACAGTATAATTCCTTCATCTGATGCTGAAGTAGTAACCTTCAGATCTAAGCTTGAACACCTTTGTGTATTGTTAAAGGAGGTTTTGGCTACCTTGGATGACTCAGATACTCCTGTCATTGTCAACCCTAAGAAATCTAGTAAAATTAATAAATACTATGATGTACCTTCCGCTGTGGAAGTGTTTCCTGTTCCAGACTGTGCCACAGAGATTATTTCACAGGAATGGGAGAAGCCAGGGATACATTTTTCCCCGTCTCCTGACTTAAAAAAGATGTTTTCTGTCGCTGACTCCATTAAAGATTCATGGCGCACGGTGCCTAAAGTAGAAGGGGAAATTTCTACTCTGGCTAAGAGAACTACTATCCCTATAGAGGATAGCTGCTCTTTTAAGGATCCAATGGACAAAAAGTTGGAGGCTTATTTGAAGAAGATGTATGTTCATCAAGGTCTTCAATGTCAACCTGCAGTTTGTATTGCCACTGTGTCAAGTGTGGCATCTTTTGGTGCAACACCTTGTCTGATTCAATCTTAGTAGAGACTCCTTTGGAGGAGATCCAAGACAGAATTAAGGCTCTCAAACTAGCCAATTCCTTTATTTCTGATGCCACTATGCAAGTTATTAAACTGGGAGCCAAGATATCTGGCTTCACTGTCCTAGCCCGCAAGGTGCTATGGTTGAAATCATGGTCAGCGGATGTTACCTCTAAGTCCAAGCTTCTGGTGTTTCCTTACAAGGGTAAGACCCTGTTTGGACCTGGTCTGACAAAAATAATTTCTGATATTACTGGTGGAAAAGTGTCTTTTTTTACCACAAGACAAGAAGAATAGACCTAAAGGATGTCAAAGTAATTTTTGTTCCTTTGGTAACTTCAAAGGAAAGTCTTCCTCTTCCAAGCAGGAACAGTCCAAGTCTTCTTGGAAAACCACTCAGTCTTGGAACAAGGGGAAGCAATCTAAGAAACCTGCAGCTGAGTCTAAATCAGCATGAAGGGTTTGCCCCCGATCCAGGATCGGATCAAGTGGGGGGCAGACTTTCTCTGTTTCATCAAGCTTGGATACAAGATGTCCCAGATCCCTGGGCTGTGGCCATAGTATCTCAGGGTTACAAAATAGAATTCAAAACTTTTCCTCTCAGGGGCAGGTTCCAACTCTTAACATTATCTGCAGACCAGTTAAAAAGAGAGACGTTCTTGAATTGCATTCGAGACCTCTTTTCCCTGGAAGTGATAGTCCCAGTTCCAGTAAGGGAACATGGTCTAGAATTCTATTCAAATCTGTTTGTGGTTCCCAAAGAGAGGGGACTTTTCATCCTATTCTAGACCTAAAGTGTCTCAACAAGTTTCTCAGGGTACCATCCTTCAAAATGGAAACCATTTGTTCCATTCTTCCTTTGGTCCAAGAGGGCCTGTTCATGATAACCATAGACCTGAAGAATGCGTATCATAATGTTCCCATCCACAGGGACCATCACAAGTTCCTGAGATTTGCCTTTCTAGACTAACACTTTCAGTTTGTGGCTCTTCCGTTTGGCCTTGCCACAGCTACCAGAATTTTCTCAAAGATTCTGGGGGCTCTCTTGGCAGTGATCAGGTCATGGGGAATTGCAGTGGCACCATACCTGGACAACATATCGGTTCAGGTGTCATCTTTTCAACAAGCAAACTCTCATACAGAGATCTTGTTGCCTTTTCTATGTTCCCATGGATGGAAAGTGAATCTGGGAAAGAGTTCCCTTTTTCCAGCTACAAGGGTAGTTTTCTTAGGGACCATAATAGATTCCCTATCTATGAGAATATTTGTGACAGAGGTCAGAAAATCCAAGATTCTTTCCTCTTGCCTCTCTCTGCAGCCTACTGTTAGGCCATCAGTGGCTCAATGTATGGAGGTAATTGGTCTGATGGTCGCTTCCATGGACATCATTCCCTTTGCTCGATTCTATTTGAAAGCTCTGCAGTTATGCATGCTCAGAGAATGGAATAGAGACCATTCGGGTCTGTCTCAGAGGATAGATCAAGATCAGTCAACAAGAGACTCTCTCCCATGGTGGCTTTCTCAGGAGCATCTGTCTTAGGGCACATGCTTCCGGAGACCTTCCTGAGTTATTGTGACCATGGATGGCAGCCCACTGGGTTGGGGAGCAGTCTGGGACTCGTTAAATGCACAGAGTCTGCTCTCCCCATAAAAATCTTGGAGTTGAGAGTGATTTACAATGTTCAGATGGCTTGGCCTCAGTTGTCTTTAACCAGGTTTATCAGGTTCCAGTCGGATAACATCACCTCAGTGGCTTACATCAACCACCAGGGAGGAACTCAGAGTTCCTTAGCCATGAAAGAAGTGGCTCGGATTGTTCAGTGGGTGGAAGCTCACAATTGCCATCTATCTGCCATCCACATTCCAGGAGTAGACAACTGGGAAGCGGATTTCCTGAGCAGACGGACTTTTCATCCCAAAGAATGGACTCTCCATCCGGAGGTGTTTTCCAGGTTAAACCTCAAATGGGGGGTGCCGGAGTTGGATCTGATGGCGTCTCGACAGAATGCCAAGCTTCCAAGGTACAGATCAAGGTCAAAAGATCCACAGGCTGCCCTGATAGATGCTCTGGCGCTTCCACGAGTCATTGCTCGTATCAAACAGGAGAGAGCATTTGTAATTCTAATAGCTCCTGCATGGCCCCACAGGATATAGTATGCAAACCTAGTGAAGATGTCATCTCTTCCACCTTGGAGGTTGTCTCTGAGGAAGGACCTTCTAACTCAGGGTCCTTTCCTTCATCCAAATCTCGTTTCTCTAAAGCTGACTGCTTGGAACGCTTAGTTTTGTCTAAGTGTGGTTTTTCTGAGTCGGTCATTGAGACCAGTATTCAGGCTTGCAAGCCTGTTACTAGAAATATTTACCATAAGGTATAGCGTAAATACCTTTATTGGTGTGAATCCAAGGGCTACTCTTGGAGTAGGGTCAGGATTCCTAGGATTTTGTCTTTTCTCCAGGAAGGTCTGGAGAAGGGATTGTGAATCAGTTCTTTGAATGGTCAGATTTCTGCATTGTCTATTTTGTTACACAAGCGTCTGGCGAATATGCCAGATGTTCAATCTTTTTGTCAGGCTCTGGTCAGAATCAGGCCTGTGTTTAAGCCTGTTGTTCCTCATTGGAGCCTTAACCTTGTTCCTAAAGTTTTGCAGCAGGTTCCATTAGAGCCATTGCATTCCATAGATATTAAGTTGTTATCTTGGAAGGTTTTGTTTCTTATTGCTATCTCTTCTGCTCGGAGAGTCTCAGAACTCTCAGCTTTGCAGTGCGATTCGCCTTACCTTATCTTTCATGCGGATAAGGCGGTTCTTCATACTAAAGACCTCCTGAGAGTATTACGGCTCATTCCACAAGGGCTGTCTCCTCTTCTTGGGCTTTCAAAAATTAAGCTTCTGTGGAACAGATTTGTAAGGCTGCAACTTGGTCCTCCCTGCATACTTTTTCAAAATTTTCCAAATTTGATTATTTTGCCTCGGCTGAGGCTTC